>NC_056575.1:30467295-30555480 GCF_018340385.1 Cyprinus carpio | reverse complement strand
GATTTTGCCAGTACAATTGGGGCGAGTGCCAGTCATCATCCCCAGTAATTGCATTTTGGGGTATCTGTGCACAGTTTAGGATGATGCACCTCTTGCATGAAGTACATTCAACCATGACTTCAGTGCAGTGTGCAGTCCTGCAAAAGTACACATTCACAAGTGTTTGTGTGGATTTTGCCTTGTTAAGTCTTGGCTCTGTTTGAAAGCATTAGATCCTTTCTGGAAGAGAAGATACAAGTTCTGCTCTCAATCTGCCCGCCGCTTGAATGACGTTTCACAGCTCAGGTTACAGCATATTAAACGTACTGTTGCAAACAGAAGCCACAGTTGCTAGAGGGTGGACTGTTGTTGGACAGCAGGGTAAGTAACCAAAATTGGTCTTCCACTGGCCTAAACAACAAGACAGGATTTGTTTTTCTTTGTTGTACATCACTGTTGACAGACTGTGGTATGTAGAAAACCTGATTTTTGGGCAAAACAGGTTGCTGGCGGTACAGTGGTTGCCCCAGTGTGTAGAATTTGTACAAACTGCCGGCTTGGAGCCACCCACAACACCACCTCCATTATGTAAACAGCTGAATAAAGAGAGTTGACTGAAGAAGCCATCGATGTGTGTAATGGGCGCTCATTTGCAAAAGCAAGTAAGGCATTAAAATCAATCTAAATCACGAAAAGCTAAGCCAATGTGGTGTGTGGATGGAAGTAAGGCAGTCATTTTACTTTACCTTTTGAGGCCTGTGGAGGGAATTTGTAGTCTTTTTGCTGGTATATATTTTGGAGGGGGTCATATGCCTTGCCAGCATGGACCGTAATTCTTGTTAATGGAATTTTTTTTGTACTGCCATGTGTTTGCTTTGGGAGAATATCAGGAAGTGTTTTTTTTCATTAAAGTTCATAATGTAAAAAAAATTCTTTATTAAGACTGTCTTCCCTCTGATAGATAGATACATAGAAATATAGATGAATACAAAGAGGTACGCCAGATAGCACCTTATAGATAATATTATGCTTTATTATTATAATTAATATTATAAACTATTCACTTCTAACTATTCACCTTGTGAAAATGTTAATTTATGAGGGACATGAGGACATACCTTATCTGTTGTGTTTCCAATCAAACTACTATCCCAGAGGCTGTGTATAATCCCCTTCCACTGGCTTCTGGCCGGCCTTTAACTGCAGCCCTAAAACAGATTCCACATCACATAAAGGAAGTGTTTTTTCTTACTGGAAAAAAGGAAAAAAAAAACACCATGTAAAAAAAAAAGTCTAGCACCATGTAGGACTGTAAGACAGGTACAAAAGAGAGCCGCTAGAAGACGCATACCTTATCTGTGGCTTGGTTCCAGTCAAACTACTACTGTCCCAGGGACATCTGTATGTCCTTCCACTGTGGCTTCTGGCTGCCTTTAACTGCAGCCTAAACAGTTTATATCCACATATACTAAAATTAGATTTGTGGCTACAAAAAGAAATGCATACCTACTCCATGCAGTGTTATAAACAAAACTGAATATAGTCTACATATTATAATATTTATGTAGCATAATTTAGCAATGTCATAATACATAAAGTAGTCATGTTTTTATTTACAATGGTAAGGAACAATGATCTTGATCAAACAATAACTTATATGACACTACAATGCCACTTTGGCTGTCTTGAATGGAAAAAGACTTTTTTATTGGCACGACACATAGATGCCTTGTTTGGAAGGTTTCCTTTCTCTCCAGCGTTCAACATTTACCCTGTAAAGTCTTAAATAAAGAGGATTAATAGGTATTGTGTTTGTGTATTCTGAAATATGTACATGCAAGTACCTGTGCTGACAATGTACATTTTATCAAACTTACTTTTCTCTTAGCGTGTAGAGTCAGAGAACTCTTTTAAGAGAGCATTATGAGTATGTTGATAAATCTGTACAAAGTCATCAAAGTCTTGTGAGGCGTTACTTACAAATCTAATTTTTTTCAGATCCCATTGGCTTTTTTCCATTATTCCTTGTGTCTTGTTGTCCTCAGTGTAGTTCTACATTATTTAATAAAATAATTAATTACTTACATTTAAAAAGACTACACATATTATACTTACGTAATTTACAACAGGTTATGTATTAATTTAGGTAAAAGCGTTATCAAACTAAGCGCTAGTGTGGCTAACTGACTACAGCATATAAAACTTGGACAAACTTTTGTAGGCAGTTCCTTTTCCATGGCGACCAAGATCACCTATATTAAAGTAACAAATTTAGACCTTAAAAATGCGTGTATGATGCATACACAGAATACGATGAATACACATGAATACTCTCAACATATTATTTGCCAAGTGAAACACACAGTTATGAAAAAAATATGCCATATAGTTATTTCCTTTCAGTACAATGAGATAAATATGTGTCAATGTAAGATGAGAATTTTTCCTTTAATCTAAAGGCTGATAATAGAAGTTCTATATTTGTCATTTTGGTAAACCCCCACAACCTCAACACCAATCAATATTATAAAATAAATAACCACTTACATCCCAGCATGAGACCAGACCACAAGGTGCTTGCCTGAGGTAGGAAGTTTTACCAGGTTTGGCATGAATGTACGTGAATAATACTCATTTGGCTCCCCCTTTTCATCTACAGGTGCATTTGCCACTATTTCCTCAAAATGACTCTGAAATGTTGTGGGTCCAGTGGTGATCTGCAAAATAAAAACATATATGTTCAGTTTGTATGTCATGAAACAGACATCTGGTTATGAAGTGTGGTTCCCTGCACAATGCGAGGAAAAGAGATGTTCTATCGGTACTTGATGCCATACAGATTAGGGGAGTGACCATGTGTCATCACGCCAAAGCCCATTACTACATGATGCTTCCTGTTGTGACAATAGACCCAATTTGTCACCAGTACCCTAACATGAATGATGCACCTTAAAAGTATGATCATACCCCAAGATGCAAGTATGGCATCACTACATTGAAGTTAACCAGAAACATACAGCTTACACTGCACAAATCAAACAAACCTCCAAGTCATTTTCTGCACGGTCACTTCCTTCATAAAAGCTGATTGTTTGCATGCTGTTCTGAAGATTTTGGAAGTGTTTTTTCCACATTTTTCACCACTCTGAGGGGGGCTTGAGAACAGTACTGTCATGCGGGTAATTATGTCATCCATTTCCATCAGTGTGGCAGCACTTGTCAAGAGGCCAAAAGATGCATAGACAGCCTGTAGTGTTTGGGGAGACTGACAAAAATGATGTTAGTTTTAGCGTGTTTTACATGTATTATTGTACAAAAATAGCTGTAATTGTAGTACTGTTCTTACATTCATAAGTTTTGGAAATACTTTTTCATTTTATTGTCATTGTTATTTATGTTTATGCAGTTACCGTAGTAATAGCTATTGATACTGCTTAATTATATGCAGTTAACCTTAAATCAAAATAAAACAAACCATAATCCTAACCCTACAGTAATTACCTGTAGTTATTTAATAGTACTCAGTACTTGAATGTAATTACCATGTAACAAAGACAATCATAAAATGTAACCTAACTTTTCTTTTAGGACAAAGGCAGCTGTTTGTCTTAAAACAAAGACTAGCAACTACTTTGAACTCTTTTGAAAGTACCAACTTTTTGGAGTTTGTTATTGACCTTGTTAATTGTTTAAAGAATAATTTCAACAATCAATGACCACATGACTAAGCATTTATGACTACACAGAATTACATAAACATAAATGAATATATAAAACGTACTGTTTCCTGCAGAACACTTTAGCATTCTTCATGATGTGGCTCAGGCAGCGATGAAGAATTGGCAGTTTGATTACATCTTTCAACTGTCCTGTGACAATGTCATAGTACATACTGATCAAGACATCCAAAGGAAGTTTACAAAAACTGTAGGCAACAACTTGCATCAGAACAAGCGACCCATCGCTGCATAATCATCACAGGCCTCCTCCGCAGATTTCCTCCCAAACAACTTGTAGTAATCTGTTTGAAATGACTCCATAAAAAATAACACTGATGCAGTGGTGTGTTGGCAGGTGACGTATGTTGCAGCAGGTATAGAGGGGAGCCTCCTTTGGTAGGATTCCTCACCACCAGCTCCATACACATAAAAAGGAGCAGATTTTTCCTTGTGGTTTTTTAACAATGCTTCCTGTGAAGTGCAAGATACACTATGTCATCCCTGCATCGTTGATGGAAAAGTCTTATTGTGTTTTTTGGACCACAACATTACTCCTCTTGGGTGCAAGAGCACCTTTGAAGAACTTCATTTTCGTCATCTGTTTTGTCCTCCACCATTTTTTCCAAACTTAATATTTCATTTTCATGCCTTCTGCATTTCTTCCGTGTGATCGAAGGCAATGTTTTTGAGGACAGCTGCTGTAGGTGCCTAGTCTCTACATCCTGAACTCAAAAAACCTTAGGTGGTATTTTGTCCAGACACTGCAAATGTAAGGCTCTTGAAAGCACTGATTCCAGTTGTTTTGCAAATATTTCTCTGTTATCAGCCCGTACAGGAGTCGTCTTCTCAATTCGTCCATACTGTGACACACCACCTCTCCTGAAGTGTCACCCAGGCCTTACAAGGGTACTTTCATCCTTTACAGTGACCTCCACAGAAACGGGACAATCCGAAAATGTGCAGTAACCTAGGCACTGAAATACTGGTCCCTTTTTTTTTGGACATTTTATTTTTTCACTGTGTGCCTTTTTTAAAAGCAATGCTGCAGTATGGATGGACAGATTGTATTCCTTTTGAGATTACATTTGTCCAATGCAGGTCTTTAAACTGATGTCCGACCTGTCGTTTTCTCAGATCTCTCCACTCCTTAGTGTCAATAAAAAAAAAACATGGTACTGTCGGCAGCTTATGCCAAAAAAAGAGATCAGCTGGACCACTATTTTCAGAAGATGTTTCTGATGCTTGACTACAATCCTGTCTTTCAGTAAGCTAAATGAAGAAAAAAGTGTTTAAATACATTAATACATTAACTTTAGTGCAGTGTAAAAAAACTTTTCTATTTCTTTTCTTTTGGCAAATTCTACATTATGCAGAAACTTCAAAATGATTCTGAACATCTTCATGTCATTTAAAATATAAGTAAAATAATAATAATAATAATAAAAAAATTGGCCACTACAAAATGCTACACAGACAAAGGCTTCACCTTAACTGAAGGAGACTCGGCCTCCACAGCATCCTTGGCCTCATATTCAGTGTTGCTGTCAACTGTAGCATCAGGACTGACCTGAGGAGACCACTTATATGTACAGAGGAAAAATTGGTAAACTACAATGTTATCTGATTTGGTGCATGCCTCTTTTTTAGAAGCATTGGAAGGCCCCTTAGACGTTAATATAACAACTACAAACTAAGTAAAATGCTAAAATCTAAAAACCTACAGCCTTGTGGAAGTTCATGCTGTACAGATAATGATTTTAATGATATCTCCATATGTCTGCCTATAATCAATCCCTCAATTAAATATTAAAACATTTCAAGCATGCATTTTTTTTCATATGTAAATCAGACATGTTTTTGGTAATTCCCATTTTTAACCATTACATTTTTTAAAGTGTACCACCTTTTCACATGAAGATTCAGACTGTTCATCAGCACTGTCATCCTTTAAAGCTGTAGTCAGATTCTCCCAGGAACCCTGAAAGTAGATATTACCAGCAACATAAAGTAACCCCTTATAATAAAAAATGGCATTTCAATGGAATTTATTTTTATTTTGTCTTTTGTGCTTTTTTTTTTTTTTTTACGTAACAGAAAATACCTTCCAAAGATGCGCAGTGGCTTTACAAATTTTTAGTCGATTCACTAATGTGTTGGGAACTTCCAAGTCTTTGCAGACATCTCTCCATAACTCAGCTTCATTATAAACACTGTAGTCCTTAATTATGGCCCCAGGTTTAGCAAATTTGCCAATGCTTTGCAATATTTGATCCAGGCTTTTCGAAATTCTTCTTGACTTTAAAAACAAATTGAAAAGTCATGGAAAGGTTTTAGGCAACCCACAAATATATAATATTTGTATTATTGTTAATCAGTTAAAAACGTGTCAATTTAATGTAATACTTGCCTTTCCAAAGGTGGTGAAGGTGCAGGTTCTAAAATAAATGGACATACATATATGTTTTAAAAAGCCACAAAATGTATGCAATCCATGGTGCATGCCTATCTGCCATGGCTCAATTATACATTTGCAGTTTTGAATTAACCCCACAGTCCTCTTTGCAGATTTGGTCAGCTAATCCTCCTTGTCAAAATTGGAGCAAAAATTACTTACTTATTCTTTTTTTTTTGTCCTAAAACATCATTCAATTTTGTTACTATAGTTACTGGAGCAAAGTTATTGGAATAAACTGAACCAAAAGTGTGTATTTAAGGCAATTTGTTCCTTTATGCATGGAGGTATATAATTATACATTAATAAGTTATATTTCGTAAAGAAAAAAAAAACATTTTTGTACTTATTTTGCTATATTACATATAATTTTACCCAATCTTTTTGTTTCTCAGTGAGTGTCACGGAAATAGTATAAAATAATTCCATTACAATTTTTTTTTTTTTTTACAATCAATTTTGCATTAATACCACAACCATACTGTAATTTTTGTAACCTGCTGGAAAAAATAATTTATGCCAACTTTTTTTTAAATTCACTTGGATACAAACACATAAACCTAATATCATTTGTTCACTGAAGTGAAATCACAGTTTCAAATTTAGCACAGCGACTTTAAAATGAGTTAGTGGTTCTATCATTTTATTACAATGATCTACCTATGAATGTAAAACTTTTGAAAATGAATAATGCATTACTTTTAGGCATAGTTTTTATGTAAATGATAAACAATACGACACATTTTGAGTATGAAAGTTAAGCAACTGAGGATTGAATATGAATAAATTCAACATTGCCTGTTGTTGGGAGTAAAATAAGTCCACAAAATCCACATTTTGGCTTGCATTATTTGTTTTTCCTATGGTAATTGTCTTTTCTGAGGGTGACAGAAAAAAAAAATGATTTTAACAAAAAAAAAAAAAAAAAAAAAAAAGTCATGCCTTATGATGAGGCAGGATTTAACCTAGCCAAGACATGGAGGAGAGTTTGAGAGCCCAGTGGTTAAGAGGGTCCCAGAACGATGTTCTCGTGGAGGTTCAACTACCCCCCACTGAAAGTAAATCTGAGAGATCCTCAGTGATACTGAGTGTAATCATGGTTTCAAGACGATCACCTTGTATTTACGCTCACACTCCCCTTTCCATAACCCGACTGAGGATTTTTTCTCCACATGAAGATGGAAGATTTACAATAGGCACCCTCACAAACAAGTCACTCTTCTCCTGGCCATGGATGATGTGTGCAGTGACAGGAGACCAGTGACAGGCCTGGATGCCAGGATTCCAGTAACACTCAATTTCACATTTTACTGTACTTTTTAACTGTACTGTTGTTGGGTTTCTCTCTCTCTCTCTCTCTCTTCTTATCAAAATTTTTCTTATCTAAAATTTTTGAAAAACCTTTGTTGTGAGCTATTTCAACAATAATTTTAATATATAAATGATTGCAATGTCCGTACTTTGATCTCTCTCTATATATAGTATATTACTGTGATGTATGCATGTGTAGAACCGTAATGAAACCTGCATCCCACCTTCATAACAAGTTGTGAACTATTTACTTATTGTACTGACAACTGCACACAGAAAGTACATTATGGGTATCTTGTGTGTGTGTGTGTGATCTAAAGTAATGTTCCTATTCTGGTTGATAATAAAGTAGTTACTTGAACCAGTGATTCTGCAAATGCAAGGCTTCTTTAAAGATATGAATGCAACATGCATTTTGAACGTTGTAAAGACCTGTGTTACAAATAATGACAGTTTTGAGTTTTGTGTCTCCAGTTTTGAAAAATGTCATTGGTGACAAAATGATATAAGAAAAAAAACAAAAAACACTGTATTAATATTAATACAGATTAACATTAATAAATCAATTAATGAAACAATGTGTTAACATAATGACTAAATTAAAAAATAGTTTTTATTACTTGATCTTTTAATGGGCCAACAAAAAAAAAATATTATTAAAAAATAATAAATGTAAATTATAATAATAAAATAATAATCATAAATATTTCACAATGAAAAGGAATGTACAACAACAACTACATTTAAACACTATTCATTAACATAAAAGTACACATTACAGATTTAATAATAGTGTCAAATTTCAAAATGCACATGCAAATTGTAGTTAAAAAGAGAAACAACTGGATTCACAAAATTTCAGGAGTGAATAAGGAATACAGGTTTAATCAGTTAATGTTCAATTTATGTGCGTGCGTCATATATGTAACATACATTATGTGTGACCATATACGTGCGTGTATGTGCGCTTTATGTGCGTGCGTCATATATGTAACATACATTATGTGTGACCATATACGTGTGTCACAGTTCTGCATTAGAAATAGGCTCGCTATGTTAGATCTTACCTCCTTCGAGCACAACTGAGTTGTACAAATCATCACACGATAATATTATGACAAGATAAGGTAAACTAACATGGTATTTTTTTTATCAAATATATATTTTATGTGGTAATCCGTAGACTAAAAATGTTAAGGCATTTACATTTACATTTGAGCAGAACGCTTTACATCCAAAGCTATTTATCCAAAAAAAAAAAAAAAAAAAAAAAAAAAAAAAAAAAAAACAAGCGCTATTTATTCCAATAATTAACCCCCCCCCACCCCCCACCGCAGATAACCTTCGTAAAAGTTTATGACGCAGTATCTTGCTTCATGACTACCCTAGGCATGGCTAATTAAATGACTGATTACCTGTGCCTTGGATTACTCCTCCTTTAGTGCAGAATATGTATACTTTTTCACTACCTTCTTAGAAATAACCTGACATAATTCAAAAGCGGTCCGGCAACGCAAGCTATTAAATGTTTTTTACATAAAACAATAAGTACTTTCTTTTCGCTAACAGTGCTATTGATCGATGCTCTAAGGGGTCGCACCCTCCCAGAAAAAAAGTGATTGACAGCATGTGAAAGCCTATCGCTATCCTGGAAAGATGACTATCTGTCAGATTGGATCGTTCCACCTCCACCTTAATGTTATAAAAGTCAATCAAAAGTAATTATGAAATAATAAAAAGAAAATTAAAAAAATTAAAAAAAACCAATTACTAAAAAACAAAAAAAAAAATAAAAAAATTAAATAAAACCTACCACCCAAAAAAATAAATTACATCTATATTTTTAAAATACTGTAAGATTATTATAGCCTGTTATAGTGTGCTAATATTATTATTATTTGAGTGTCAATAGTAGAAAATGGTCATGTTCATGTTTACATGGTGATGGTCCTCATGCATCTGCATAACTCCTTGGTGTCATTCTGCCGCAGCCTCAGCTGCAGCTTACTCCTATAATGTAATGGTAATAATACTATAATTTTTTTTTAATACGCACCTTTCAAAACTCAATGACACCTTACGGACACAGTATTGACTAATTATCAGAATATTGCAACACAACCCATTTCTAATTAAGAATTTTAAATTACAAGAAAGGGAAGTGATGTGTGTTATGTAACGTGTTATGACATTTCACAGTAGATACACAAGCAAATATGTAATTTTTAAGCAATACAAAAACAAAAGAAAAAAAGTACATTATTTTATTATGTGAGTGGATCAGTGTGCAGCAGAGAATCAATTAATGTCCACAGGTGCTGAAGCCACAGTTGACACTGTTGTGCAGTCTGATCAGATGTACATGGGTCCAACAGCATGCCGAAAGTGGTATTGGTGTCTTTAAGATCCACATAGTTGTTCTCTGCAATAAAAAAAAAGCAACGATTTTATAAACTTTTATAATTTTTTACTTTTAAAGTTAATCTCAATACTATACAATGTAACAGCTCAGTCGAGGAAGAGGAGAAACAACAAATTAAGATTAAAGTAAACATAAACACAGCAAAGCAAAACAATAAACAAAACAGAAACAAAAAAGGAACAAAAATAACTTTGCAGGCACAATCCAGATCACAACAGCTGCCAGTTTAAGACCAAACTGAAATGTCTATAAAAATCATAGAACCTAAATTAAAACTACAGTAATGGTGAGTAACTACTAAGCAAATAACAATTTCTCAAAAGGATTATGAACATAATCAGTTTGTATGGTTACAAAAATGTGAATGGGGTCATGAATATGGGGGCTTGATGTAAAAAGGGATAGAATATACTTGGATGCTTGAAGTGACTTTAATGGTAAAATTAAGCAAACCTATAGAGGAAAGACTTTTATGAGTGTTTGAAAATGGGAAATGGTGCCAGTGCTAGAATGCACTTTGTTTTTTGGAGTGAATTTGCCATTAATATTCTCCAAAACTATACAGTAAAAAAATGTGAAACTTAACACAGTAATAGTCCAGGGTGTCATGATCTGCGTGGCCACTGAACTGCCAGTTAATTCAGCACCAGAGGGACTCATCCATGCCATCACACAACACAGACTCTCACACTCACACAAACAACAAAACCCTGGACTACACAACCCACGATTTCCCAATGAACTCCATGTGACACCATGCTCCATTGCACCAATCACATTCACCTGAGTTTACCAATCACAGACCATGCACCCTGAGACCACATCACACACACACACACACACACACACACACACACAGCACAATCATCAGACACGCTTTATATAGCATTGAACTTTCCCTCACACACTGGCCGAGTATTGTTCTGGGCACATATCCCTCCCCTAGCGATAGCAAGCCATTCCGTGTTTTTTTTTTTTCTTGTCTCTTTTTGGTTAGTTTTCATAGTTTGTTTCATAACAAAGTCCAAAGATTGTTTCTTTTCACTTCAGTTTATAGTTTTCATAGTCTTAGAGCACAAAAAATTGAAAAGGGGGGGGGTTTCAGTTTATAGTTTTTTCATTTAGTTTTTTTGAAAATGTTTTTCATAGTTTTTTCATAAGTGTTTTTGACCTCTTAATGTGCTGGTCTTTTTTTTTATGGAAGCCGCTCTTGAAAATATATGTTTCGCTTGATGTTTGGAGTCTATAGTTCTCACCCTTGCTTGCCCTTGGAATTCCACTGAAGAATTATAGTGTGTCTTGGGTAATGGTGCATAACCATACCTGTTTGCTCCCATGTTTCGAACCCTGTCCTGTGTTTAGACCATGTCAAGGAAAAAAAAAAGCTTGCATATGGATCCTGCACACGCTCTCACGTCTCTGTCACTCCATTACACAGGGTGACTGTGAAATCCACTGGAAGAATCAAACTGACGAATGAGCAACACCTATAAAGGAAAATAAATTTTAATGGTGGCAGAGTGACTGTGTTTGAAAAATAAGCAAACCTTAAAGCCGCAAAGATGGGACAATGGGAATGTAAAAGTGCTTTTTGCGCTTAGTATGCTTGTGGTGAATTTTCTCCAAAACCTATACAAAAGTTTTTGTGAGTGTTTAAAAATCGGGTATGGGGCACTATTTGATTTTGGTATGATTAATAATGTTGTCGCAAAACTACTACAGCAAAGAATATTTGTTAACAAGTGGGTCAGAGTGACTGTGAATAGGAATCCACTGAAAGAAGCGAGCCAACCTATAGAGCAAAGATTTTTATAGTGTTTTGAAAATGGGAACAATGGTGCAACAGCTAGAATACACTTTGATTTTTACCGGCATGAATTTGCCATTAATTTTTGATTTTGGCTTCCAAAACTATACAGTCAAAGGCTAAAATGATCAGTATATGGGATATGTAAAATTAACACAGTAATGGTCAGAGTGACTGTGAATAGGAATCACTGAAAGACAATAGAATCCACTGAAAAGCAAACCTATAAAGCAAAGATTTTATGAGTGTTTGAAAAATGGGTAGCGCTGGTGCCATTAAAAACTATACAGTAGAAAATATTTGAAAATTAACCCTGCACTTAGAATCAACTGAAAGGGGTGCAATTTTTATGTGTTTGAAAATGGGTACTCCAAAACTATACAGGCATAAAAATATTTGAAAATTAACAACAGTAATGGTCAGTGTGACTGTGAATTGGAATCCACTGAAAGAAATTTGAGCAAACCTATAAAGGCAAAGATTTTTATAAAGAGTGTTTTTGAAAAATGGGTAATGGTTTGTGCAACAGCTAGAAACTTATACACTTTGATTTTGGCAATGATTTTGCCATTAATTTTTTTCCAAAACTATACAGTAAAAATATTTGAAAATTAACTCAGTAATGGTCAGGGTGACTGTGAATAGGAATCCACTGAAAGAACGAGCAAATCTATAAAGCAAAAATATGTGATTTTTATGAGTTTTTGAAAATGGGATATGGTGTCAAAAAATGTTTATGAGTATTGCACTTAGATGTTTTGGGGTGAATTTGGCTTTAGTTTTCTCCAAAAACTATACAGTAAAAAAATATTTGAAACTTAAATACAGTAATGGCCCAGAGTGACTGTGAATAGGAATCCACTGAAAGAATAAGCAAACCTATAAAACAGCAAGATTTTTATGAGTGTTTGAAAATGGGTAATGGTGCAGCAGCTAGAATAACACTTTTATTTTGACATGATTTTGCCATTAATTTTTTCCCAAAACTATACAGTAAAAATATTTGAAAATTAACACAGTAATGGTCAGAGTGACTGTGAATAGGAATCCACTGAAAGAACGAAGCAAACCTATGAAGCAAAGATTTTTATGAGTATTTGAAAATGGGATATGCTGTCAAAATGTTATGCACTTAGATGTTTGGGGTGAATTGTCTTTAGTTTTCTCCAAAAACTATACAGTAAAAAATATTTGAAAATTAATACATTAATTGTCAGAGTGATTGTGAATAGGAATCCACTGAAAGAACGAGCAAACATATAAAGCAATGATTTTTATGAGTGTTTGAATATGGGTAATGGTGCAACAGCTAGAATACACTTTGATTTTGGCATGATTTTGCCATTAATTTTTTCCAAAACTATACAGTAAAAATATTTGAAAATTAACTCAGTAATGGTTAGGGTGACTGTGAATAAGAATCCACTGAAAGAAAGAGCAAACCTATAAAGCAAAGATTTTTATGAGTTTTTGAAAATGGGAAATGTGTCAAAATGGTTATGCACTTAGATGCTTGGGGTGAATTTGTCTTTAGTTTTCTCCAAAAACTATACAGTAAAAATATTTGAAACTTAATACAGTAATGGCCAGAGAGTGACTGTGAATAGGAATCCACTGAAAGAATAAGCAAACCTATAAGCAAAGATTTTTATGAGTGTTTTGAAAATGGGTAATGGTGCAGCAGCTAGAATCCACTTTGATTTTGGCATGATTTTGCCATTAATTTTTTTTCCAAAAAACTATACAGTAAAAATATTTGAAAATTAACACAGTAATGGTCAGAGTGACTGTGAATAGGAATCCACTGAAAGAACGGCAAACCTATGAAGCAAAGCTTTTTATGAGTATTTGAAAATGGGATATGGTGTCAAAATGGTTATGCACTTAGATGTTTGGGGTGAATTTGTCTTTAGTTTTCTCCAAAACTATACAGTAAAAATATTTGAAAATTAACACAGTAATGGTCAGTGTGACTGTGAATTGGAATCCACTGAAAGAATGAGCAAACCTATAAAAGCAAAGATTTTATGAGTGTTTGAATATGGGTAATGGTGCAACAATACACTTTGATTTTGGCATGATTTTGCCATTAATTTTTTCCAAAACTATACAGTAAAAATATTTGAAAATTAACTCAGTAATGGTTAGGGTGACTGTGAATAAGATGTTGCATAAGAATCCACTGAAAGAAAGAGCAAACCTATAAAGCAAAGATTTTTTATGAGTTTTGAAAAATGGGATATGGTGTCAAAATGGTTATGCACTTAGATGCTTGGGGTGAATTTGTCTTTAGTTTTCTCCAAAACTATAAAGTAAAAATATTTGAAACTTAAAACAGTAATGGCCAGAGTGACTGTGAATAGGAATCCACTGAAAGAACCAGCAAACCTATAAAGCAAAGATGTTTATGAGTGTTTGAAAATGGGTAATGGTGCAGCAGCTAGAATACACTTTGATTTTGGCATGATTTTGCCATTAATTTTTTCCAAAACTATACAGTAAAAAATATTTGAAAATTAACACAGTAATGGTCAGAGTGACTGTGAATAGGAATCCACTGAAAGAATAAGCAAACCTATAAAGCAAAGATTTTTATGAGTGTTTGAAAATGGGTAATGGTGCAGCAGCTAGACTACACTTTGATTTTGGCATGATTTTGCCATTAATTTTTTCCAAAACTATACAGTAAAATAACTTGAAAATTAGCACAGTAATGGTCAGAGTGACTGTGAATAGGAATCCACTGAAATATCTAGCAAACCTACAAAGCAAAGTATTTTATTAGTATTTTTGAAAATGGGATATGGTGTCAAAATGGTTATGCACTTAGATGTTTGGGGTGAATTTGTCTTTAGTTTTCTCCAAAACTATACAGTAAAAATATTTGAAAACTTAATACAGTAATGGCCAGAGTGACTGTGAATAGGAATCCACTGAAAGAATAAGCAAACCTATAAAGCAAAGATTTTTATGAGTGTTTGAAAATGGGTAATAATGGTGCAGCAGCTAGAATACACTTGATTTTGGCATGATTTTGCCATTAATTTTTTCCAAAACTATACAGTAAAAATATTTGAAAATTAACACAGTAATGGTCAGATTGACTGTGAATAGGAATCCACTGACAGAACAAGCAAACCTATAAAGCAATGACTTTTATGAGTGTTTGAAAATGGGAAATGGTGTGAAATTCCTTATGCACTAAGATGCTTTGGGTGAATTTGGCTTTAGTTTTCTCCAAAAGAATAGAGTAAAAATATTTGATACTTAATACAGTAATCATGAGGATCACTAAGAATAGGAATCAACTGAAAGAATGAGCAAACCTATAAAGCAAAGAATTTTATGAGTGTTTGAAAATGTGACATGGTGTAAAAGTGCTTATACACTTGGATGCTTGGGGTTAATTTGCCATTAATTTTCTCCAAAACTATAGAGTAGAAATATTTGAAATTTAATACAGTAATGGTCAGAGGGACTGTGAACAAGAATCAACTGAAAGAACAAGCAAACCTAAAAAGCAAAGAATTTTATGAGTGTTTGAAAATGGGACATGGTGTAAAAGTGCTTATGCACTTAAATGCTTGGGGTGAATTTGGCTTTAGTTTTCTCCAAAACTATACAGTAAAGATATTTGAAACATAATACATTAATAATCAGGATCACTGTAAATAGGAATCAAATGAAAGAAAGAAACGAGCAAACCTATAAAGCAAACAATTTATGAGTGTTTGAAAATGGGAAATGGTCCAACTGCTATAATGCACTGTTTTTTGGAGTGAATTTGCCATTAATTTTCTCCAAAACTATACAGTATAAATATTTGAAAATTAACACAGTAATGGTCAGAGTGACTGTGAACAGAATCAACTGAAAGAACTAGGAAACCTATAAAGCAAAGAATTTTATGAATGTTTTGAATATGGGACCTAGTGTAAAAGTGCTTATGCACTTAGATGCTTGTGGTTGAATTTGGCTTTAGTTTTCTCCAAAACTATAGAGTAAAAATATTTGAAACTTAATACAGTAATAATCAGGATCACTGTGAATAGGAATCAACTGAAAGAACGAGCAAACCTATAAAAGCAAAGAATTTTATGAGTGTTTGAAAATGGGAAATGGTCCAACTGCTAGAAATGCACTGTTTTTTGGAGTGAATTTGCCATTAAGTTTCTCCAAAACTATACAGTAAAAATATTTGAAAATTAACACAGTAATGGTCAGAGTGACTGTGAATAGGAATCAACTGAAAGAACGAGCAAACCTATAAAGCAAAGATTTTTTATGAGTGTTTTGAAAATGGGTAATTCGCCAACTGCTAGAATGCACTTTTTTGGAGTGATTTTGCCATTAATTTTATCCAAAACTATACAGTAAAATGACTTGAAAATTAATTCAGTAATATTCAGGGTCACTGTTAAAAGTTATCAATTGGAAAAATGAACAAACCTTTTAAGGAAACCTTTTTACGAGTAAGTGCTTTTTATGAGAAAAAGATGTGAGAATGCACATTGAGTTTGGGAGTGATTTGCCTTTAAATTGTACAAATATTGTATAATAGATTTAACTGGAAAATGAATACATTAATAGTTCAAGGTCACTATTAGTTGAAAGGTATACACACACAATACATATTTATCAATGTTAATAATATATATATATATATATATATATATATTATATATATATATATATATATATATATAAACATTGATAAATGATGTATATTAATAAATGTACAATACAAATGGTTAATGTACAACAATGTATTCACAAACAATAAAATAATGCAAAACACAAAAAAAAAAATAAAATTGTATTATTTATATCATGACATAAAATAGCAATAAATTAATATTTAATTCTGATGTCCCTTTAAGTTCTTTTTAGGGTTAAATTACGTTTTATGCAGATTTGTTTTTTTTGGGTCACCCGTGAACTATTGAAAATATCAGCAAAGGAAACGCCGTTATGACAGCTTCTTTACATCCATTTTGACCGCTCCCAGCACCCATACCGTAAGTGCAGGATTAGACGCACAAAGCAAAAAAAAAGTGCGGCTGGCTTGACCGTGTACTTTCAAACCGCGGCTGGCTTGACCGCAGTAAAAAATCGAACTGTTCGGTTCTCCACACACGGTTCGGCACGCGCTGGGACCGCTGTTCAACTTAAATCTGACAAAGCATCTGTAATATATGTTTACTATAAATAACACGTAAAACAAACAGGGTTCAGTTAATATATGTTTCTGTTGATGGATGAACATTCTGGCTTCCCAGACATTACAACAACAGCGATGAAAAAAATAAAACCCGTGGACAAACCATTAACTCTTGTTCAATACGAATACGAACACTGGATCAGTGCATTCTTTTAAAGTGACAGTCTTTATATTAATCGAACAGCAACAACAAATAAATCACTCACTGCTCTTTATTAAAAAGCTTTTGTAACTTTAATAAAGATTTATCTTTCATTTGTAGTCCAAAATGCAATGCTGTTTTACATTTGATTACTTTATTCAATTTATGCTATACCTACCTAAAAAACCCTGAAAGTCAGTTTATTTTATTTGTAGCTTTACTCTATTGTATTTATTTGTGCTGTTGCTTGTAGTTAGAATATTCTTAATAATATGATAAAAAATATATATTTTTTGAAAGTATCGTTTCTCCATAAACATAGCACATACTGTGAAACAAACCTAACCGTGAAAAAGTTGAACTGTTCCACCCCTTATATTAACGTAATCATTTGGCAGACGGACGCTTTCATCCAAAGAGACTTACAATAGATACAAACTATTCTAAAAAAAAATTACAAATATATATAATGATAGAAGTTTTAAAATAGCATCTTTATGACAAACTAGCACACTGTTTTACATATGGGGACACAGTATTTTTTTAGTGCCAAATTTGACCAGAAATTTTGATTTTCCATTTCTAGCCTATATGTAGTCTAGTCTACAATGTTTATTTATTTATTTTGAAGGTGTCGAAGGAAGCAACAGCACTCCTGCTGTTAAACAAAAGGGGGTGTACAGTTCAGCTTTTGAGTCAGAGCAGGAACCTTCCAGTAAAGTTTAAGCTATAAGCAAAACTAAACATGCTGGCTATACTCTTTAGAACAATATGTGCTTTTATAATTTATAAGATCATCAGTAGTAGGACTGTGATCATGGGACATACAATTGATGTCTGCACAATTAATATAGATTATTGAAAGTGCTTATTTCATATAGCAGAGAAACTAGATGTGCAGAGTGAGAGGGATTCAGGGAAAGATGATATAGATGGTGGATTCCTAGTGAGTTTTTTAGGGTTTATTTATTTATCCATTCATTTTATGTATTGTAGTCTACCTGTTACATCAACTTACAGGGTTAGCCTAAAAGTTTAGCAGTCTGGTGGACACATGAATTGGGTGGTGGTGACTGCACCAACAGAGGTGGCCTGGGGTGGATTCAAATTCCCGGCCTGATTTACTGTCCCAGTCCGCCACTGCTGTAGCTCTAGACTAAATGTGAACATAAAGTTCTCACTTGCTCAAAAACAGATTCAGTATTCCTAGAAATTAATAAAAACAATGAAATGCAAACTGGGAATATTCTGCAAAACTACAATAATTAAATCTACGCAAGTATGTATTATGTATTTAATCTCACTGTTCACCTTTGATGGACCAATTCACCCATACGAATAAGCAAAAATGACTTTAGTTAAACATTATATACATACATTAAATTTTTAGTTTAAATAAGCGTGTAATTTATTAAATATTTTTTATTAGCAAACCCAGCCCAGGTGAGAAAAAGTAGTGCAAAAGTAATGTAACGCATTACATTCCAATAAAAACTAATTAGTAAAATTTTTGGGGAATAGTGCAATATTGTAATGCATTACTTTTAAAAGTAACTTTCCCCAACACTGCTGATATTGTGCTCGCTGTGTGAAGAAAAAGTGACCTAAGTATAGATAAATGTGTCCTATTGATTGTAAAAAAACAATAATAGAATGGTACTGAATACATAAAGGATATTTGTGTTAGTTAACATACTTAATTATTGCATATTTGTGTCAAGTTTTATTTCCTGTATTTTTTTTATTAATTTTGAGGAATACTGAATCTGTTTTTGTGTGAGATGAGTACATGCATGTTGACATTTAGTCTAGAACTACAGTAACATCATGTTCATGTAACAAGTTGAGACAACATGAGAATCAGTGATCTGTTGCTTGAAAATGCTTATCAATTCTCTCTCTATATATATAAAGAAAAAGAAGAAGAAGAAGGAGAAGAAGAGGCTTTATATTTAAAAGGGTCCTATAATGCTCTTTTACAAAGTCTTGATTTTGTTTTGGGGGTGTACTTGAACAGGCTCTCATTCTAGCTTGTTTGAAAGACACATTATTTTTCACATATTTAACATGATTACAACAGCTCTCTCCCCAGTCTGACATGAATGGCTCAAATAGTTCCTGTATCAAATGAAGGCCCTTCTTCTGAAATACGAAATGCACTGTGAGTCAGTCAGTGTGTGCTGTGATTGGTTAGCTGGGTCAGTGTTTGCTGTGATTGGTCAGCTGGGCCAGTGTGTGCTGTGATTGGTCAGCTGGGCCAGTGTTTGCTGTGATTGTGGGCCAGTGTTGCTGTGATTGGCCAGCTGGGTCAGTGTGTGCTGTGATTGATTAGCTGGGCCAGTGTTTGCTGTGATTGGTCAGCTGGGCCAGTCTGTGCTGTGATTGGTCAGCTGGGGCAAGTGTGTGCTGTGATTGCTGGGGCAGTGTGTGCTGTGATTGGTCAGCTGGGTCAGCTGTGTTGGTGCTGTGATGTGATTCAGGCTGGGGCAGTGTGTGCTGTGATTGTGGGCCAGTGTTTGCTGTGATTGGTCAGCTGGGCCGTCTGGTCAGCTGGGCCAGTGTGTGCTGTGATTGATGTGTGCTCAGCTGGGGGCAGTGTGTGCTGTGATTGGTTAGCTGGGCCAGTGTTTGTGTGATTGGTTAGCTGGGCCAGTGTGTGCTGTGATTGGTCAGCTGGGTCAGTGTGTGCTGTGATTGGTTAGCTGGGCCAGTGTGTGCTGTGATTGGTCAGCCCTGCCATTGTTTGCTGTGATTGGTCAGCTGGGCCAGTGTGTTGCTGGATTGGTCAGTCTGTGTGCTGTGATTGATTAGGGGCCAGTGTGTGCTGTGATTGGTCAGCCAGTGTGTGCTGTGATTGATTAACTGGGCCAGTGTGTGCTGTGATTGGTGTGTGTTGTGATTGGCCTGGGGGCAGTGTGTGCTGTGATTGGTTAGCTGGGCCAGTGTGTGCTGTGATTGGTTAGCACTGGGGCATGTGTGGTGATTGCTGGGCCAGTGTGTTGTTGTGATTGGCAAATGTGATTGGTTAGCTGGGCCAGTCTGTGTTGTGATTGTTTAGCTGGGCCAGTATGTGTTGTGATTGGCAAATGTCCTGCCCCTTACCATAGCCGCCTGCTGTGAGCTTCAGTTTAAATATTGCGTCAAAATAAAATCAATTTGAGCGCGATTTAAACCCGGATAATTGTAATCACTCTAAGTTTGTCTGTCTTGTGAAAGCTAGCGTGTCTGCGACAGAGTGATAACACTCGTTGTCTTCTTTAGTGCAGCTCAACCAGGTCTCATCCCATTCTTGTAAACTTTAAACTACTATAAACAAAAAAGAAAAATTTAACAAACAAAAAACATGTTTGCAATATGATGTAATTTCAAGTTTTCCTTTCTCTTTGGAGTGTTACAAGCAATAACCAAAAACAAAATATCCCTAAAGTTGCAAAGACAATTTTATATTCTTTATAAAATTTAAAGGGACTCTCCACCACAAAATGAAAATTTTGTCATTAATCACTTACAACCATGTCGTTCCAAACCTGCAAAAGCTTCGTTCGTCTTCGGAACACAATTTAAGATATTTTGGATGAAAACCTGGAGGCCTGTGACAGTCCCATAGACTGCCAAGTAAATTGCACTGTCAAGGTCCAGGAAAGTATGAAAAGCATCGTCAGAATACTCCATCTGTCATCATTGATTCAACCGTAATGTTATGAAGTGACGAGAATACTTTTTGTACATGAAGAAAACAAAAATAACGACTTTATTCAACAATCCCTCTCCTCTGTGTCTCTCCGCATCACCGTAGCGCCATTTTGGAGAATACGCATACGCTCTTCTGTGTCAGCCCCGATACAAGGATACATTCTCTACGTGTATTTATGCTTTGATTCGAAAGAGAACAGTGCATCAGTGCATATATAAGTCATTATAATCAGTAATTATGTCCCCACTGGATGCAACAAATGCCTCATTTGTAATTGGTTTTATTGGTTTTGTCTCGTCGAGCTGGGACAAACAGCACAACATTATGTTAAGGGACGTAACATCTACGTCCAGTCACACACTTGAGGTATTTGGCTAATCACAACGCACTGGATAGCTGGCCAATCAGAGCACACCTTGCTTTTAATGAACGATGAGCTTTGTAAAAATCGACGTGCTTCAGAAAGGCGGAGCCTTAGACCTTAAACCACATAAACACATTGCATTAGACCAAATACACAAAATAATGTTCTTTTTAGCAGCATCATAAGACCCTTTAAGATAAAAAATAGACAAAGATAAAGAATTAACATGACGGAGCTCAAACTCAAAACACACGGCAGCAACAAACAGGAAATGTGAAACTCGAATTCACATTCGAATGCAAACTTTTTAATGCATTTGTTAGTCCATCCTGTTGAACCCACGAGATGCAATGCTGTTGTGTTTTTATTCAAAATATTATAGAAATACAGAAGCTCAATGCAGAGAAGATATTGGTCAGGTTAAGGTTGAGATGCACAACTATGACTGTTGCATTCGTGTCTCGCACAAGAGATGAATAGAAAGCCATATAGAGTTATAAGATGTTCAACTTTTAGAAAACATGTCTCGAGAATTTGTGGGGGGTTCACTGCGTATCAAATGCTTATCACATGCAATCACATGCCATCTGTGCTTCGGCACTTTGACAATTTTATTAAACCATACATAATTGTTCATAAATGTTTATGCAATTTAATAAAATATATTTGATTTATATATACATCATTTTTTCACACTGCATCCTCGTGTGGCCTCAGGAGACAAGCCAAAATTTTCTTAACACTTATTTAATTTACATATAAAATATACAAAAGGAGATATTTGTTTACATTTTTATTTTGTGTTTGATTGTTAAAACTAAAATTATTTGTAAATAATTTTACTAAATAAATTAATAAATTGGGTAAATTAAAAGTAAAATGGTTAAATGTAAAAAAAGTTTGTACTGCTCCGTTTAAAAGAGTTATAAAAACAATTTCAGTAATTATCAATACCCAATGATATGAAACATTATGGTGTGACTCAAACCCTCAACTTTTAAGTTACTAGTCTGACTCTCTAACCATTTGGCCATGAGTGAATGTCAGACTTATGGACTTTAAGTTTGGTTTCATTTGAGTTACCTTGACCTAGATTCTGTCTTCCTTTGATTACGTTAGTTAGTTCACCTGTGTCTTGTTAATTATCCTCATTTATCTATGCATTTAATTTGCACCTTCACAGACACTCCTTGTCCAGGCATTGTTACGTTGATGTGTGTTTCCCTGCCCGTTTTGATTATCTCATGTGTGAATTATTGTGATTAAACTATTAATCTTCATTAAGTTTTCTTCAAAACACTGTGACACTGCCCCTTGTGCAGGAGACATTATTACTTAACCACAAAAAAAGAAAACATGGAATCTAGGACTAAAAACTCTAGCAACAATAACAGGATTTCTTCTTGGTTGTCAAATCATCTGTTCTTTTATTTATGCTCTCTTGTTTGAGAAGACTTTGCATGACCTCTTCCCATTACATATCAGCTGACGAAAAAGAACAAAACCCATGTTGGGATACCAAGTTGTCCAACCACTGCAAATTAAACACTTTAAAAAAAATCCTGCAGTGCCAGAAATTTGAATCCTTCATCAAAATGAAGAATTCTTTAGAGAGACTCTTTATTTGTTAGCATTTCTGAGGTTATGGTATTTTTATATTCTGTTTCAGATAGATACTGACCAAGGAAAACCTTCCATCTACATTCAGAACGCGCAAATTTAAATATCTACATAATGCAATGTTCAGAGATGCATTTCAAGCACATTTACATAAAAGCTTCAAATATCAGGGGTTTTGAAATATATATTATGACTAAAGCCCTATTCGCACAGGATTAGTATTATCTGGGGACCTTGTGTGATTTTGAAATTACCCTCCCACGTCTGAATTTCGTGTGGTGTATTCGCACAGGATAAGCGAAGCCTGTGATTTTACTCTAATTTACTGACCTGTCTTCCGGATACCCGGATGTCAAGGCTTTGAGAGAGTCCCGTTCTGTGGTCCAGATGGATTAAAAAAAAAAATTCTTGTGCTGTGTTATTTACATTTCACCAGGTTAAAATAATATCTCAAGCTTTATGCTTGATTTATTTGTAATACATTAATCTCAAAACCTTTTCAGCTCTCTTTCTTTAAATTGTATGGTGTAGTGATATGACCGCACCCAAACTATCAAAACACTCCAACGAAACTCCATTCTTCGCGAAAGACGGATAAAAAGGCGCACAGGAAACAAAAACCTCAAAATTATATACAGTAGGTGGCCAACAAAAATGTGCTTTCTGCCGCATCTGCAAAGTGCATTTGCAGCTTTTGACCGCTTAGTGGCGCTTTAACCACAAGTTATCAAACAAGCGCATCAAAGCTCATTTTCGCAAATAGCCGTCAGCTTTGCCTCGCTGATGTGTTACATTTGACTGCTGCAGTCAGAGAAAATGAAAGAAAAACACTGTAGTTAAAATTTTTATATATACACAGATGAAAGTTTATTACTTATGGAGTTATGTGCGTTTCTTACAACGAATTCAAGCAGGATAAATATCAAGCGCCTGTGCTTATATTTTCTCTAAGCTACACAGTATTAAACCATATTTAAGATTTGACACATTTAATATGTGTGCAGTATTATTTATATAATATGAATTATGTGTTATATTATCCTAAAGAAATGGTGGTTTACTTTGCATCGGAGCATAAAAACTGGTAGCTTATTTAAGTGAGCTAGGCTACATGGATTTATATGCAAAATGTCAATATTCTCACATATTAGGCCTATATTATAAAACAACATGCATTTTTGTCACACACCACTTTGTTATTCGTTACCTGTCCTTTATTTTGACAGATAACTTTTTGGAAAAAAAAAGATATCTGTCTGTACACTGATTAAGAAATTGTTGCGTGTTTTATAAATTATTTTCTTTATTTTAGTAAAACGTGAGGCACTGAATAATTTTGCTCCCATTATTAAGGCCTAATTAAAACAAGAAACAAATAAATTAAACCTGCACGATTTAGCTAAATCACTGAAATTCGAAAGACTGGACGGATTAAAAAACGTACTCCCATTTAAACTCAAGTTCTCTCATTATAATCAACAAAATGCACACAACGTAAAAAAGAGCTTCATTAATTGACAACTTCAGTGATTTTAAAGGGAGCCTTCTTTACTAGTTTTCATATCATTAAAAAAAAAAAAAAACTAAATTGCAATAGTGCAAGATTTGCGCACCGCGCATGATGCTGAGTACAATGCGCTAATATTTTATCCTCATTACAAATCTTGTTTGGTTTTATTTTGGATAATTGCATGTAAAAAATGATTTACTTTGTAATGCATATGCAAAATGTGAATTATTATTCATATTCAAGTGTTTGTGCAAAAATTATTAATGCGCATGCATCACAGGGAGGCGCCCTGATAATGAAATAACTGAAAATTGGGGTGTCTCACATACATGAGAAATATATCTACAGAAAGCTTGATATGTCTACTTTTAAACGAACCAATTCAAAACGAAAGCATTATGTAATCTGTGAAGGTTTTATTTCTCTCTAAAGGCGCATCCATGTGGAGAGAGTCAGCACTGTGAATTTCATCTTTCAGCCGACAAGAAATCATTTGTTTATTAATAAATAATTAAAATGTCTCCTTTTTCACAATTATTAGCCTACTTCTGCCTGTGCTTTGTGGCAAACTTAATGCATGTGCATTATATTAAGGTAATATAATGTAATATATTACATTAATATATTAAGGCTGGATTATTAGATGTAAATTTAATATAAACCTGTGATTAGTTGAATAATGACGAATGAATAAGAGCCTTTGTGTAAAGGTCTTTCTTTTAATTTTTGATGCGTAGACTGTAGCCTAAGACTATCCCACGTCTTGAAATTAACTCACTGTAAATTTTCTAATGGTTTTTAAGGATGTTACAATGTTATATTATAATGTTGTTATTTAACTTCCTTTCATCTCCGTTTACAAACCGACATTTTACAATTACATTCAGTTCACAATCCGTCCCTTTGCGCCAACTGACGGTAGTTTCGCGAATGATTTTAACACGCGACTGACTTGCAGTTAATGCTGCGGCCCTGCGGCGGTGGTAATACCCATTCTGGTTGTCCACCTACTGTACGACCCGCCAAATCCAGGCTAAATCACAGAGATGTTGATTCGCACGGGACTAATATTATCACAGGACCTCGGTTTTTGGTGAAATATGGTAGGTCTTTTGCGGGGGAATTTTTACTTTACAAATTACAGACTTGGCCAATTCGCATGGGATTAAGATCACAGACAACCTCCGCAATTATTCCAAATGACTGGAGGTCACCAGGTAATACTAATCCCGTGCGAATAGGGCTTATAACAATTAAACTCAAGTAACCACAGATATAGATCACACAGATCTAATTATAATCATAATTCTTTACATCTTATATAGTGTTTTTCTAGACGTTTTACATTGTGAGGGTGGATGCCGTGGTCACACCCCTACTTTTATTAAAAATAAATCCTGGAAAAGGGTAAAAATGGAAGCCAAGCCCTCCATCATATGGTGGAAAGACCTGCGCAACCCAAATCTTTAGCCATTTTCAGGTACCTTTGGCACGGATTCTTTTGCCATGGTTGCACTACTACAACCAGGCTCTTCTGCACTGCTAGGTTCACTGGTGTCCACAACTCAGCCTTTAAAATGAGTTGGTCCTTTATTTGTATTCTCAGACATTACCTTCTTAAAACTTGGAATGCCAGTGTCATCACTGAAGTTCTGTGCCAGACAGAAAAGGCCATCATCCATCATAATTTTACGGTGCACACAGTTCACCTCAGTTGTGATGTGTCCATGTAACACTGAATAGATCTTGCCCGTTTTACAGAAAGCGTGGCACTGGCTGCAGTGATTCATTGTTTCACCATTTATCTTGGACACAGATGATTAACCTTCAGTTCAGTGTCAGTAATTCCTTGCTCTACAGTCAGTCTCAACACAACTACCACAATCCTCCAACACTTCCATCTCAGTCTGCAAAGCTGTAGAGAGACATGCCTTCCCATTAAACTGCCTCACAGAAACATTTGGAAACTGATACTGTTTTCCAATTTGAAGATGCCCATCACCCCACAATGATAAAGCCATGCTGGAGGTCTCTTCAGCAATGGGATAGGGCTTCTTTCTGACTTTCTGGTGGCTGTGAGTCACAGGCAACATTTAAATGCACATCCATCAACAACAACTGGTTTTTCTATTTTTGGGGGGGGGGGTACATTAAACCTCACATTCCCTGCTTTTTCCAGTAATATCTGCAAAACACAAAACTCTTATCCTCTGATATTATCCCCGACATCTGTGCTCATCTCGACCTGTGTTCTGGTCCATTATTGTAGTTTCTAGTCGAGTGACCAAACCAACCACAAGAGTACTTTTATAAATTTGCTACTAACACAATGAGATTTAAACTTTTCCCAAATTTAAACCTCTGATCCTTTGTAAAAACCACCGAACAACAACTGATTGGCTCTCTACTTAACCTTCTTAACGATCAAAACGTTTTCCAATTAAAACGTTGCATTAATTTAATTGCATGAAAGAATTGTGTCTGCTACAACATGTACTAGTTTTCTTATTAGAGGTCTAAGCACATTTTAAATGAAAACCCTAAAACTAGAAAACAAATGTCTATTTCTCCATAAAGAGAGTTTGTGTAGTCTTTATGAATAAACTTTTTCATTTTGAAAAGAAATATTTGATCTCCAAAATTAAATGTGACCTTCATTTTAATATATCCAAATGGTATTAAAATATTTGTCAAACTGCATGACATGACTTTATTTATTGCTGTCCAGTTAAAATGAAAAGTTGCCTTTTTTTTGCAGTAGCCTACATATTACTGCTCTAGAGAAGGAAAGATAATTCCTCTTTCTAAAGGAAAGATAAAGGAACACCAAATGACCTTCCCCTCAGAAAGTCTTTTCAACCCCTCTGAGTAGGTGCGAAGGATTATGGCTTAGAGCATTGGAAAGGTCACTGCTTGCAACTGTATCTGTCTAGGCATGTTTATGCTTACCACCCCCTGCATTACCAGATCTCGTAACATAGTTCAGTGGTTATGTCTGTATTGATGTAACGTTAAACGTGACTGACTGAAAGGGAATGTCTCTGTTACGAATGTAACCCTCGTTGCCTGAAGGAGGGAATGGAGACATTACATCACTCTTGCCACAACCCTGAATTACCACTGAAATGCTGTGGTGTGTTCTCAGCTCCTCAGCATTAACCTGAATGAGTGGAAGCATGCCGTCATCTGTATGGGGAAGTAAGAAGAGTGGCTTGGCATGAATATTCCACTCGCCAATTTTCATTGGCCGTTTCTTGTACTACAAAGAGGTGATTGGGCTCCCAAGCGAGACCCCAATACGTCAGTATCTACATAACATCTCTGTTCCCTCTTTCAGGGAACAAGGGTTACATATGTAACCAAGACGTTCTTTGTAATAACTGCATTAGTCTGATATCATTGGTTTAGGCCTCTGTTACTATCTTTAAAATGAGCAAAGGAGGCTTGAGATGAGATACGTAAGATATTACTCCTACACAGTGTGACAAAAACCTGACAATCGTCTTGAAATACAACATCTGAACAAAGTCTTGAGGTGTGGTAACCATAGCATAGGTGCAATAATTGACCGCAGTAACTTAACTGCAACAATGTTTTAGTGTTACTTTAATACTCTGTTGTGTGGGTCGTATAATCACTTATCAGTGTTTAACACTGGAGATTTTTGCTGTTTACGGTATATGTTCTGTATTCATGCTCTTCGCCATTGATTGTAAATAACCCCCAAAATGCAACTCTATTCACTGAATATTACAGTACATAGGAAATGGCAAAAAAAAATCCCATAATACATTGTTTCTTTTAATAGTATAGTACCATTTTAATTGAAAGCAAAATTACAGTCAATTTTTATAGTGTGGCAATAATGTCTATTTGTTTTTTTTTCACTGTAGACTTGATGCCACTGAAAGAGGAGAAAATCAAGAACTGAATTATATATATAAAAAAGGAACATTGTGATTTCGTAACTGGAAAAAAAAAATCCAAAAAGACTTCCTCAAGAAGGAGAGTCCAGAAAAAAATCTTACTGCTATAAGTGTGGAAAGAATTTCAGTCTAAAACAAAACCTTGAAGACCACGTCACACAGGAGAGAAACCTTACACGTCAACAATGTGGAAAGAGTTTCACTCAAAAAGGTAACCTTAAAAGCCACATAATAATTCCCACTGGGAGAAGCGTTTCACCTGCCAACAGTGTGGAAACGGTTTCACTCAAAATGTACACCTTAAAAAATGCATGAGAATTCACACTGGAGAGAACCCATTCACATGTGATCAGTGTTGAAAGAGTTTCACGCATCAAGACACTCTTGTTTCCCACATGAGGATTCACTCAAGAGAGAACTGTTTTAGATGTCACCAAAAAATTAAAATTTTCTGTTAATTTACCTACCCTCAGGCCTTTTCAAAATGTGTGAACTAAACCGCCATGTACTTTTTAAATGTTGCCTGTGAGCTAAACAAAGAATGTATGAACAAAGTCATCTGATCTGAGTATTCACAATAAACACCCTTTAAAAATAAAGACCATTTTAGAGTTAGGAATCATGTAATAACTGCAGAGAAGTGTGCCATAATTACATTGAAATAATTTGATCAGTACACATCATTAATGTTATATTTTCTAAGACATCATGTAAAATACAAAGTGTTTGTGTGTTATTAACATATGTTAATAAAATGGCACTGCTGGTGTTGGCATCCTCGGTGGCAGTAACGCTGCTCAGGTTGTTGCATATGAGACTGCTTCAGCATTGGGTTCTGAATCAAGTCCCTGGATGAGTATGACCTGACACCTGACTTTCTGCCATTGGACAGACCTTGCTTTTCTACAGGCAGGTATGCCCTTGGAGCAAGTGTTGAAACATGTTGTTGTCACAACAGATGCCTCCAGGATGGGGTGGGGCGCTGTATTCAACAAGTACGTATCATCGGGCTCCTCCATTTTCTTCCACTGCTGCAAGGGAATCATGTGCTCGTCCACATGGATTGACAGTTGTGTACATCAACCATCAAGGGGGGGTACACTCTCGTCACATGTCGCAACTCGCCCACCATCTCCTCCTTTGGAGTCAGATGCGGCTCAAAACGTTGCGTGACCTTTATGTTCTAGGGGAGCTCAATCATGCAGCTGATGTGCTTTCACGACAGCTTACCTTTCTGGGAAAATGGAAACTGCATCTACCAGGTGGTTCAGCTCATTTGGAGTCGATTCGGGGAAGCCAAGGTGGACCTGTTCACTTCCCAAGAATCCTCCCAATGCCAGCTGTACTATTTCCCGACCGTGGCCCTGCTTGGCAAGGGTGCACTGACTCACAGCTGGCCCCAAGGTTTGCACAAGTATGCATTTCCCTCAGTGAGCCTCCTTGAACAAACTTTGTGCAGGATCAGGAAGGATGAGGAGCAGGTCCTGCTGATTGCGCCATATTGGCCCACCCCAACCTGGTTCTCTGATCTCATGCCGCTCGCGACAGCCCCTCCCTGGAGAATCCCCCTGAGGAAAGACCTTCTTTCTCAGGGGCAGGGCACTGTCTGGCACCTACGTCCTGATCTCAGGAACCTGCATGTCTAGGTCCTGGATGGACGTGGTAGACCTCACTGGCCTTTCACAGGCTGTGATAGATAATATAATGCAGGCTAGAGTTCTCTCTACTAGACAGGCCTATGCTCTGAAGTGGGGTCTGTTCTGTTCAAGGCCAAAGATGCTCATTCAGCGATGTACTGTCCTTCCAAGTGTAGGTCGCTGCAATTGCGACGCATCACGATGCAGTGGATGTAAGGTTCTAAAGGAAGCACGACCTAATCATCAGGTTCCTGACAGGCACGAGGAGATTAAATTCTCCAAGATCGCACCTCATATGTCCCTTGGGATATCTATGTGGTCCTTGCGGGACTACGGAGAGCCCCTTTTGAACTGCTTAACTCAGTTGAGCTCAAGTTTCTTTCATTTAAGACAGTGCTCCTGGTTGCGCTCACTTCTATCAAGAAGATTGGGGACCTGCAGACATTTTAGTCATCAATTTGTGACTTGAATTTTAGGCTGGCTGACTCTCATGCTACCCTGAGACCCCGACCTGGTTATGTGCCAAAAGTTCCCAATACTTCCTTTCAGGACCAGGTAGTGAACCTGCAAGCACTGCCCTGGGAGGAGGCAGATCTTGTGTTGCTGTGCCCCATTCACGCTTTGCACATTTACTTGGAATGCACCCAGAGCTTTAGATGCTCTGACAAGCTCTCTGTCTGCTTTGGAGGTCAGCAGAAGGGAAAGGCTGTCTACAAAGAGAGGTTGGTCAACTGGCTAGTGCATGCCATCACCTTGGGGTAGCAAACACAATGTTAGCCATGCCCCTTGTGGCGGGGGAGAGCACACTCCACTCAAAGTGTTCCCTACTCCTGTTGCCTCCTCTCTAGCAGACATCTTAGGGAGACCCCTACCTACCGTCAGTGCTGAAGAAACGTCTCTGTTTCCTCTTTCAAGGAACGATGGTTACATAATATAACTGAGATGTTCTTTGGATATGGAGGACATAATGACAACATTTGCTGTAGCTAAGGCTCGTAAGCACCATTTTTAAGATGCCAGTTCATTATAAATATAAAGATTGTACTGTATCTTAAATATTGTATTGTATTGGATCTTCTGTATAAAGATAAAGAGTGACATTTTGTTAATTAATAAATAGGCACCTTAATGTTAAAAAAAAATAAACAATTTGTGTTTTGATAGATGTGTTTTGACTACCTTTTCTATGTTGTATCATTACAGCTATGTCTGAAACCGCTCCCTACGTGAGGGCCAGGGGGAAATTGTGGCCTAGTGGTTAGAGCGTTTGACTCCTAACCCTAAGGTTGTGTGTTTGAGTCTCGGGCCGCCAATACCACGACTCAGGTGTCCTTGAGCAAGGCACCAAACCCACAACAGCTCCCCGGGCGCTGCAGCATAAATGGCTGCCAACTGCTCCGGGTGTGTGTGTGGGTTAAATGCAGAGCACGAATTCTGAGTATGGGTCACCATACTTGGCTGTATGTCACATCACATTTTCACTTTACTGTCCAAATTCTGAGGGAATGAGTTCATTAACTACATTCGTTCACTACTTTTTACCCACAATCCTCTCTGATTTCAAATGTACAACCGATGTGCACTCGCTGAAGACTATTTCCCAACAATGCGGGGCGTCCAGAGAGAGCGGGAGCCAGTGAGTTTGAATGAGAGATGTAGTTTACATGTTTCTTATTTCTGCTTTAACATCTGCTTTAATCTGTAGGTATTGTATTCGACCTACTGTAAAATTAACGTCGTCTGAGGGCGTCCTACGACCATTGTCATCTTATCTGAGCGCCAAATGCTGCTCGTGAGTTTCAAGATACTAAAACTAATAAATACATAAACATTACACATGCAAATATAACACATGCATTTTATTTTTGTTGCCTGTATTTTAATATTTATAATATAATTTTAATTAGAATTAAAGCAAAGGTATGTATAACTACAATGAGTGTTGTTGTTATTAATATTATTTTCTAAAATAAGGTTCCTGTAATGTAAAAGTACATATAATTGAAATAAATGTTAACCAACAAATGTCAACGTTCTTGTGTTCAATGGTGGGTTATAAACGAATGTAAAATGAACATACCACCACTCAAGTACTTTCCACCATAACTTCATTTTTTATATTATCCAGTCTCTTGAAAATAACTGTACAGTCTCTCCCAGATTTCATGAAGCAGGTCTATGTGAAAACAATTTTACCTGATCTTTCAGCGCCATCATCTTATAAGAGTAATTTATGGTTCTGTTAAACACAGGTGCAGTGAGCAATACATGGAGGGGCTGCAGTGATTTACACCAGTTTGGGTTAATTTAAAAATAAAAAAATTTAACAGTGAGTCACCAACTTTATAGAAAACACCAACAGTGCTATTTTTATTAACTTATCATTTTAAAATAACACCAACATTGTGTATTTTACACTGGAAAAATAACAAATTAATTAACATAGTTTAAGTTATCCGTAAAATATAGACTATTAATTAAATTATCAAGTCGTCAGTAATATGTTCACACGATATGTTGTGACGGGCAGACGAACCGTGTATCCCTCGCTAATCATCCACCCTCCTTATCCCGTTTTTGTGCCACTTGTGCCCGCTTCTTGACATGGGTTTAATAACGACTTCTAAAAAATTATGTAATACACTTTCATATTAATGGTAAGGTACTTTACAGTCAGAATTCCCCGGCATGGCGCAGAAGGGCGTTGGGTGACAGTGTGGACGCACCTCTCCACACCGAGGTCTTGCTTAGGCCGTTAGCCCTCTCCCACGACCTCGATGAAGCTCCCTGTAGCAAAAAAACCTTAGCGCTGCAAGCAGCTGGACTTCAGGGCTTAAAGCAAAATTCCGCCGCGTTTGCCTGGCAAGCGCTGGTCTGAGAAGGACCAGCAGCTCCATAATGAGTGGTCTTGGGAGGCAAATTTTTTTTAATATAGCACGTCAGGCAAAATGTCAAAAGGGCTTAAGTTTTGCAGAAGAAAAAAATTGACATGGACTAACCGGCGCCATCTTTGATTCAATACAAGGACACGTTGGATCGCTGCCATAGTTGGTCGCTTACTGGACACCACCATGCTTACCCATTTATAGATCTTAGCCATTTAGAGCCAATGGTTTGCCCAGATTTTAATTATCAAAAGTGATTGCCAATTTTAAAACGCTTTAATGACTTTACGAAATAGCCTAGGCTAATTACCACCATATTAGTTCTGATACCAAATAAAGTCAACTTCATAAATAGGCCTGTATCCATTGTGAACATATTTTATTATTAGTCTTAAAATATCCATAACATAAAATCATTGTTGAGCCACAACATTGTCAACATACCATAGTTTGACTTGTACTGCGCTGCGCTGATTTCTAAAGACTGCTACAGTGGCAGTGACTAGCGTCTTGAGCTCAAACAACGCTAAGAGAGAGCTTACGCATGGTCCAGACCAACCTTACGAAAAGTGTGACTTACAGAAGATATACTTAGCGTACGAACGTGTCGGGAATCGTGCCATAATGTTAAGAGAGAGGTTAAGGAATAGGTTAAGAACTACTTAGTGATAAGAACGTTTTGGGGAACTCGGCCCAGATTATTTCAGGTCTACTCCACCAGTCAGACTGATTGAAGTGTTTACATGACAGCTTTTCAGGTTACTAGTGGATCATCTGGGGTAAGTATGGAATGAGTTTCACAGACAGTAATAACAACTGGAGAGAAGTGTGTCATCACTAGCTATAAAATGTTTGACTCTGAATGCTTCTTCAATCTTCATGTCTTCACTCTTTAAAAAAACGCCATCTTTATAAGAGTGCGTTACTTGGATCTTAGTCGCTTCGGCAGGAGTTTTTCTGTGTGTTTAAAATCAAAATAATGAACAGAAACACAGCTAGTAGGATGGCACACTTCTCTTCAGTTGTTATACTGTCTAAAACTCATTCCATACTGACAACATTTTGAAACTGCTCTCTCTTAAAGTGAATCTTCACACCAGTTGATAAGGGTTACATTTCATCCAAACTCTTTCCCACTCGAGCACATGTGAACGGCTTCTCTCCAGTGTGAATGTCCATTTGAGTCTTAAGAGATCCTTTTCGTGAGAAGCTCTTACCCGCACACAGTTTTGCAGGTGTGAGGTGTTTTCCCACTCCAGTGTGAACTCTCATGTGGGATTCAAGGGACTGTTTATGTCTAAAACTCTTTCTACACTGAGAGCATGTATAAGGCTCCTCTCCAGTGTGAATTCTCATGTGGACTTTAAGATTTCAATGATAACCGAAACACTTTCCACATTGATGGCAGGTGTCCGATTTGGTGTTCTGGGGTCTTTTTCGTGAGGACGTTTTTCAGTCTTTATGGATTTTTTTCCAGTTATGAAATCACACAGTTCCTCATACTGATCTTGTCTCTCCTCTTTCAGTGGTCTACAGTGGTGGAAAAAAGGAAATACATGTTAACCTCGCATTGTAAAAAGTGACAGTAACATACTGTTTTCCATTAAAATGGTAAATGATACTGTTAAAAAACAATGCGTTCTCTGATTTTTTTTTTTTTTTTTGCCATTTCCATATAATGCTATTCACTTTAAGCTAAATTTTCCTTACAACAAAGTGAATTAATTATATATTTATTGTGAATTTTGACTGAAACATGTTTTACAGCGTATCAGTAAGAGTAACTATCAACTCTTAGACATTGTTTTAGCTTGGAGTGTGCAGGGTGTCTACAGATATGACCGAGTTAAATTTAAAGAATTTTTTAAGACCTTTTTATACCACCTTACATGAAATTTTACGACCAAACCTCTGATGCAATCAATCTGTTCAGTCTGAAAACCATGAGAAAAAGTTCACAGGCATAACCATATAGATAGTAATAAGACAGTAGGTCACTCAAAAATGTGCATCGAATTATTACTTGTCCTTATGTTGCAACAATTTAGTAAGAATTTTTTTTTAGTTTTCAGAATAGAATTTAAGATATTTTAAATGAAATCTAAGTGGTTGCACATTTTTAGTAGAAAGGAGTAATGAATGGTTGTACACTACCGGTCAAAAGTTTGGGATCAGTACGACTTTTGTTTTTTAAAGAAGTCTCTTCTGCTCATCAAGGCTGCATTTATTTGATCAAAAATACAGAAAAAAAACCCCCCCAGTAATCTTTGCAAAATGTTATTACAATATAAAATAATGGTTTCTATTTTGAATACCTATCCTTTAAAATATAATTTATTTCTGTGATGCAAAGCTGAATTTCCATCAGCCATTACTCCAGTATAAAGTGTCACACGATCATTAAGAAATCAATCTAATATACTGATTTATTATTAGAATTATCAATGTTGGCAACAGATGTGCTACCAAATACTTTTTTGGAAACGGCGATACTTTTTTCAGGATTCTTTGATGAATAAAAAAAGTTTAAAAGAACAGCATTTATTCAAAATATAAATCTTTTCTTACAATATAAATCTTTGTTATCACTTCTTATCAATTTAACACATGCTTGTTGAATAAAAGTTTTAATTTCTTCAAAAAAAATAAAGAATAAAAATTTACTAACCCCAAACTTTTGAACTGCAGTGTATAATGTTAGAAAATATTTATATTTTAAATAAATGCTCTTTTTTATCTTTTAATTCATCAAAGAATCCTGAAAAAAGGTATCACAGATTCCAAATAAATATTAAGCAGCACAACAGTTTCCAGCACTGATTAGTAAATCAGCATATTAGAATGATTTCTGAAGATCATGTGACACTGAAGACTGGAGTAATGATGCTGAAAATAAAGCTTTATTATCACAGGAATAAATGACATTTTAATGTATATTAAAATAGAAAAACAGTTTTTACATCATAAAAATATTTCAAAATATTAAATTTTTTCCCTGTATTTTTGATCAAATAAATGCAGCCTTGATGAGCAAAAGAGACTCCTGTGAAAAACATTAAAAATCGTTCTGATCCAACTTTTGACCGGCAGTGTAATGTGTGTGCGTTTGTGAATGTGGAACATACCTGACCTGTGAAAAGTCATTTGAAAAGGGTATAGTCTGTGTATGGTTCACAGAAAGTTTATCAGTTTTTTTTGTTGTCTCCAAGCCTGAAGATTGTGAAGATTCTTTGTGAGTTCTTTTTTTTTTTTGTTGGTCGTTGTTTTTGCTTGCTTTGTGTGAAGGTTGAAGGCAGGAAATGCACAGGAAGTATTTGAGTATTTTTGGATGTTTTCTGGGGGTTTGGGTTTGGACAGAAGAAGTCCCCAGAGTGTTTGACAGTTTCTGCAGTTTATCAGGCACTTCGCACATTGTGTTTGGTAGTTTTTTTTGTGCTAAGTGTTTGTGGACTGCTTTGTTCAGTAGCTGCGAACAAACAGGCACGTGTTCAGTTACAGCTAGACATAGTACTATGGTGGTTAATCAGTGAGTTACGTCATTGTATGGGAATAACATTATGTCAGGGGAATGTCTTTAAATTCTAATCAAGGAAAAATCATACCTTCTGTTGTCTTCTTTTTAAAGAACCTCAGACGTTGCCCTTGAACCATTTTGAATGAAAAATGACAAAGTTGCTTAAGCTTGTGCGCAGCTTGTTACAGTACCGAGGTCTGATTGGCCAATAGCTGTTTAGTTCGTAAATGATCATACATAGAGCATTTTAACATTTAATTTGCATGATAAGTTTAACATAATACACAAGTGCAGTACATAATTCAATAAACAAGTTAAATGTTAAGCTCTCAGATTTAAATTCTTGGAAATATTGATCTACCAAAATCATTTTCTACCTATATCATCCCATCTGTGAATAACGGATACACACTGAAAATTAGCAGATCTGTTCTTTCATAAGGCCTGGATTGAAGGAATATCTTACTGAATTCAGTGGTAATGATCTTTTATATGAGCAATTTTGTTTAAAATACAGCTTTTTGCAGTATAAAGGGAATATGGTTCATTGATTGAAAAAACCTTTGCTTTTCAGTTTCTTCCATTGGCAAAAATATGCCAGTTGTTACCCCTCTTCAGTTAATAACAGTTCAGTTAATAATTACCAGATCCAATTACAAGTTTATTAGAAACTCTAGCTCTAGAAGTAAATCCATCAGAAAAACAACAACAACAACAAAGTATATAGTATGTTATATTAGTGTTACGATTTTAAGCAAAGTTAAAAATTTTGAGATCAAGAACTTTTGGGTTGAGAGCCAGGGTGCCCCCACGCAACATGCGTTCTTTGTGTATAGGGAGGATCGGCTTCTGCTACCATCAACCTTTTGGTTTGGTTGGGTTTTTGAAAAATGTCTTTCTTCAAGGGCTTTTGGCTGGCTGTTCAGAAATGCCACGAAGAGGTAAAACCACCTGTTATACAAGTTTATTGTTTAAAAGTGGTCATGAACTGAGAAATCGAAAATCCTTTGATCTTTTGACATATAAGAGGTTATTGTACTATGAAAACATCCTGTAAGTTTCAAAACTCAAATCTATCTTTTTAGCCTAAAAACAGCTTAAATTGAAGCCAATCTGCCAAAACGACAGGTTGTGGAATTTGACAGTTTATGACGTTATAATGTGGGCTAAACCGCCTCCGCACTTCCGCAGAAAATTCAACGCATGCTTCTCTATCACTGCCTGTTTTAGCCCCAGCCTGTTTAGCACCACCCACCGATTCTACATCACTGCCTGTTTAGCCCCGCCCACTGGTTCTACATCACTGCCTGTTTAGCCCCACCCACCGATTCTACATCACCGCCTGCCCACCCAGACCGATGTTTAGATTCTACATCACTGCCTGTTTACCCCACCCACCGATTCTACATCACTGCCTGTCACTGAAGGACGTAGACTGTGAAACATACACAACTTTTAGCCAATCACAGCAGTGGGCGTTTACTTCTGAGTCGACAATCCTCCACACCTATTCAAACAGAGTGTTCAGATGAGGGGGATGAAAACAGGACAGAAAATAGCCTATAACTTCTAAATTATGCTTTTGGTATAAAATTATTTATCATTATAAGTGGGCCTCAGAGAACAGTACAAAATATTAAAAAAGGCAGGTCATGACCCCTGTAAATTATTTCATAAATATTCTGCGGTCTATAATGTTAATGCTGTCAGCTGGAAGACAGAGTGATTCAATTAGACCTCAATAATAGAGAATCTTCAAAACACTATTTTACGAACAGCTCAAGTTTGGCGGATCCATTGACATTTAAGAGATTTAATAGATGCTGTTTTTCAAGGAGATTTACAAAAGTGCTGTAGAAGCCATTATAAATCTACTTATTACCAAACTAAAGAAAACACATTTAATTGCAGACAGCATTTTCCAGAAAGAAAGGTGAGGCAGGTGGTTATAACAATCATAATGCTTTATTATTATGTAGTGTAAACAAGCATTTGAGTATAATTGAATACAATTCTGGATGTTTCAATCAATACAATACATTTAAACTGTATATTTTGTAAGTGTTATAAGTGTCACGTGTTTTCTGTGTTTTTATGCCCAGAGACTCTTATTTTGAATATTTTCATATACTCTCAAGTTTATATTATGTTCTTTTAAATTGAACATTAGAGATAATGGACAGTGGGAAAACAAGTGTGTTACTTGAAAGCATCACACACAACTGCAGGACCACAACGCTTGCACAAAGAAAATATGTGGTATACTATCAATAAATTGTTTCATTTATACTGAAAAAATACTAAATAATATATTGAATAATACATACAGAATTTATGCTTTTCATATACTGAAAACATGTAACAGTATATTTACTTATACATTGTAATGTATGCATTCAATAATATTCTTCATAACATATAGATATACATGTGATAATACGTAGTACATTTTGTGTGTATACAAACACAGTCAAGTGTTTCAATAAAGCATGTAAAAATGTATTGCAGTTCGGTAGAGTATTATTTTATATGCATCAATATACAGCCATTGCAGTATATTGAAAAATATAAGAACTGGTTTCCCATATATGGAAATGTATTATTTAATATTTTACAATACATTCCCATATATTTTTGTTTCATATGGCAACACTGTCCACTTATTCATATTTATTTGAATTCAGTGTATTGTGGAGGAGCGTCTGCAGGATGATGATGACTGGAAGCGCTGCTGGCCACAGGGATCTGCAAGAAAACAAAGAGAGATATGATCAGCTTTACAGATTGCTTTTTCTATTGATAATATTATGTAACTATTATTGCACGTGTTACTGAGTGCTTTACACATTTCCAATACATGCACAATCAACCAATGCTTCAAAGAATGCTTTTTATGCCGTTTTACTCAGTCAAATTAAACTGGGGTTCAAGCTTTTCTTACCTCTGAGCTGATAAGATCGTGGAAATTACTTGGCTGTGGTGGTAAAACTTGAGCAAACTGCACCTTTGGGGAAAAAAAGAAAAAAAAAAAACATGTAATGTTTTATGCCTTACTACTGTGAGATGCCATACATCTGGCAGACAGTTTCAGTTTCAGAAATTAGAATTAGTGCGTCCCAAATTGTAGTATGTTGAAATGAGTATACTAAAGGTACCCGGATGGTTTACTATTTCCGGTGCAGATCTGTGCATACGCTAACGTTTACAATTACCCACAAAACATTGCACGGTAGCTGAAGATTTGATTAGAACTACAAACATGCATAAAACGTACTAAAGGGGTCCTATTATGCTCTTTTACAAAGTCTTGATTTTGTTTTGGAAGAGTACTAGAACATGCTCTCATGCTTGGTGTTTCGAAAAACGCTTAATTTTTCACATAATTTTACATTATCACAATACCTTTCTACCCAGCCACGCACAAACAGCTCGATTAGTAGAACCTTTGCACGCACGGATATTGCAAGACATATTAGAGTGGTAACGTTATTGTATACGAGGTCAACAAGCTTAAAAATAAATGCATCTACTATGTACATCTAATATGTGCAACGGTAATATGTATTATGTTTATAGATTTTACCTTTTAAATGGAGCTTTACATTTAAATATATATAATAAAACAGTTTGGGAACCCCTGATTTGGTGCATTACTCACCTGAGGAGAACTACAGCAGCCAGTGGCTTTACAGGCAAATGCTGACAGACAGATGGAGATGATAAACTCAAGCAAGGCGAATAACAGCAACACACCTCTGATTCCCCCGAAAGAGAGTCTGAGAGAAAATATAACATTAATACAAATGATCATACCAAAATCAATCATAATTACTACTCACAGTGCTCAGCAGTCCAGAATCGACCATCTTTGAGGTTCATACGTTAATATAACATACTTAGGGCCAGATTTACTGAACAGGCCAAATCAGCTTGAGAGCGCAATCGCATAGAAGCAATGGTGAGAGTAGAAAGTTCATTAAAGAACACAGATGCAACATCTCATTTCCATAATGACAAATGAAAAAGAGAATATGAACAAACGAACGAACCAACGCAAAAAAGAAAGAAAAAAAGAAATAAAGGAGAGTGCAGTGCAAATTAACGTCTGGTTTAAGAAATGCTTTTTGGACATTACAATAATAAACAAATACCCTAAAAAACATTACATAAAATTACTAAATAAAAAGGAAACTCCTGCAAATCCAAATATAATAAGGTCAGCCCCAAAAATAACTGTCCTTATCATTGCTGATGTTTCGCTGCATGTGTTTAGTTTTTAACTCAGAAAGAGGGTTTGCGCTGACGAGCTGTTAGTAAATCTGGCTCTTATAGGTCAAACTGGGCTGAGTTTACGATTAACGTATAATTTCAACTCCTTCTTGCGTTGTAAATGATCTATAAACTACTGGTGAAATGGCAGATAAAAAAAGTGAACAGATGAGTGCAGATTAAGGCTTGTGTACAGCTGAACACACAGTGATATTACTGTAATTACTACATAAATAAATATGAATATAAAAGTTGATGACATACCTCATACTTTCTTTCTAAATAAGAACAGTCATAATCATAGCAGTTAGTGTATGGCCCTATAACCAAATCCAGAGAAATTAAAATAATGGCAATGCCGGCGGTTATAGTACTGAAAATGTTCATTCCAAGTGAAGCATTCACCTATAGGGAGAAAACAAAAAACATTAATAAATGAGCAAGATCTTTAAAACATTGTGGTAAACACATTAATGTAGATGTAAATATGCAAGTGCTATAACAAGTCTCAGTTAGCTTAACACAGTACACATAGCAAGGGTTTTTTTTTTTTAAATTATATAATAAAAGAAAAAGAAAACAGAATAGAAAAAAATAGAGCAAGTTAATGTTAGAGGCCTTTTTTTGCTTTATGTTAATTGTATAATAAATAAAAAGAAACCAAATAGATAGAATACAAAAAGATTAAATAATCTATAACTAAAAAACAAAAAGTATAAAAATTTTTTTTTTTTTTTTTTTTTTTTAATATGAAAGAATAGAAGTAGAATAGGGTGTGCTAGAGTCAAATAAAGATGGAAAAGATGTGTTTTTTTAGTTGTTTCTTGAAGCTGCTGGGATTGAGTTGGGCAGCTCATTCCAGCAGGAGGGAACAGTTCATGTAAAAGTCAGTGAAAGTGATTTTGTGCCTCTTTGGGATGAACAATAAAGCAGGTTGAACAACAGGTTGTTTTAATTATAGCATGGGGTAATATAGCATGTTTAATAATAAAGTTATATGTCTCTGATTTGTTTCGTGTTGCTTGTCCGTTTCATTGTAAAAATAATAGAAGCCTGAAGGCTTATAATTTTATGCTTGGTTATCAGCATATAGCAGCATTAAATAAGACCCATTCTCGTGTCGACCCAGCTTTCATTCTGGAGGGCAGCGGCTTTTGAGTCCTCTGGAAAACAGCGTCTTGTTTAGAAGTACCCAAGAACAATGCCCATATCTGAAGAAGAGCCAGTCACAGGATTTTTGATTGTTTGTGAGGTAAACAGTTTCATTTTTGTTTGAATTTGTTTATATCACATCGGTGTCTCCCTACGGAGCTGCCGTTGGACTGCGGATCTGATGTCTCACGGTACTTCTGAATAAGACTTTGCTGCACGCCAGAGTGTTATTGTATGTAACACAATGTAGTGTGATGTTAGAAAGTGAATAACGATTGGTAATTTTACTGTCTGTCATACATTTACATTTAAGGATCCAAGGGAAATCAAGGGATTATTGTTTCTAGAAGTTCCTCAAAAATACAAATCATATAATTATTGTGCCACCTAGTGTTGTGTGTCTGTGTGCCTGAATAGATGTGCGTGTTTGGGACCTTCTTGACAAGTTTGGGGTCTTTATGAATTATGGTCACTGATGCCTAAATACTTTTAAAGCAGAAAAAAAAAGAGGAGAAGAAGAAATCAGTATAAACCAGTACAGAATCAGTACAAACACAACAGAACACTATTTTGGTACTTCCAGCATGGTGCTTAGACCCTTGAAAGTAATAACTTCTGTGTACATACCAAACACAAACCGGAGGGTGAATTAATTTTATTTTCGGCAGCAATGCAGAGTGAGCCTGCGGTAATGTACTGAGAAGAGAGAGAAAGACCAAAAATTAGGCTTGTGCTGGAACATTATGTAACCTGTATTGAAAGACAGAACACTTATTTGTATGACTGTTTCTTACGATGACAGATCCCCAGTAAGGAAGTCCACTATAGACAAAGATAAGATCTGCATAAACTGTAGACACAATGCCTAACAGGAGAGTCAGCAGACCGATCATTATCTGGACCGTCTGTGAGGGACAAAAAGAATTCAGAAAGTGTGAGAAGGACAAGAGAGTCTTTCATGAAGGGAAACACTATAATATATACAATATTAATTTACGGCATCTGTAGTTATGGACTTAAGATTGTACTAGAAAAATATCACAGAAATATTCTGCAGGTGTGGTCATTGTATTTGCGGATGTGTAAGATTGGATTACTTTAAATTTTTTGATAGTTTGCAACTCCTAAAACATTGTTCTCTGTGACTGAAACACTGTAAAGTTGAATGTTTTACTCTGTGAATGATAAACCTGACCTTATATTGGTCACATTCTTCACTAAAAATTGCATAAATTCCTCATTCAGAATTCATTCATGTACATTTCTTCCCTCACACTGACATGCATAAATAAAAACCAATTATTTGGGTTTACGAGACATTTCTCACCCCAAGGGCTTTCGGCTGGCCTTTCAGAAATGCCTGAAGTCCATGAAGAGGTGAAACTCCCGCCACCTGTTGTACATAAACAGGAGCATTTGTCGTAACAGGTGTTGGTTGTGTTGGTGGTTGAAACTGGATGACGAGCGTTGAAGAGTTCACGGGTATGACAGTGCTGGACATTCTGGTTTCTGAATCTCCGACTGACCTGTACAAAATCATAGTAAATCATAACATGCAAACGATATGATTGTGAAACAGTTCATGTTTTACATTTAAGACACTTAAGAGATGCTCTATAGATACACTTATTTTGTATTTATATGTATACGTGTATATATAAATGAAGACTATATACCAGGGGGTGGCGAACCACAGTTCAGCTCCAACCCTAAATAAAACACAAATACCATAAACCTTCAGGGGGTGGCGAACTCCAGTGCTGGAGAGCCGAAGCCCTGCAGAGTTCAGCTCCAACCCCTAATTAAAACTCAACTGCCTGTAGCTTTCTAGTAACCCTTCAGACCTTGAATAGCTTGTTCAGGTGTGTTTTATTAGGGTTGAAGCAAAACTCTGCAGGGCTGCGTCTCTCCAGGACAGACGTTCGCCACCCCTGCTATATACTCTCACTGGCTGCTTTATTAAGTACACCTGTTCAACTGCTTGGTAACACAAATTGCTAATCAGCCAATCACATGGCAGCAACTCAATGCATTTAGGCATCTAGATGTGGTGAAGACGACTTACTGAATTTCAAACCAAGAATCAGAATGGGCAAGAAAGGGGATTTAAGTGATTTTGAACGTGGAATGGTTGTTGGTGCCAGATGTTCACCTATAACTATTTCAAAAACTGCTGATCTACTGGGATTTTCACACACAACCATCTCTAAGATTTATATAGAATGGTCAGAAAAAGAGAATATATCCAGTGAGCGGCAGTTGTGTCGATGAAAATCTTTTGTTGATGTCAGAGGTCAGAGGAGAATGGGCAGACTGGTTAGAGATGATAGAAAGGCAACAGTAACTCAAATAACCACTGGTTACAACCAAGGTATGCAGAATACCATCTCTGAACGCACACAACATGTCGAACCCTGAAAAAGATGGGCTACAGCAGCAGAAGGCCACACTGGGTGCCTCTCCTGTCAGCTAAAAACAGGAAACAGAGGCTACAATTCACACAGGCTCACCAAAAATATACAAAAAAAATTGCAAAAAATGAGTTTCATTCTTCAAGTCTTCATTTCTGCTGCGACATTCAGATGGTAGGGTCAGTATTTGGCGTAAAGAACATGAAAGCATGGATCCACCCTGCCTTGTCTTAATGGTTTAGGTTGGTGGTGGTGGTGTAACGGTGTGGGGGATATTTTCTTGGCACACTTTGGGCCCCTTAGTACCAATTGAGCATGGTTTAAACGCCACAGCCTACATGAGTATTGTTGCTGACTGTGTCCATCCCTTTATGACTACAGTGCACCCATCTTCTGATGGCTACTTCCGCCTCCACAGTCACCAGATCTCAATCCAATAGAGCAGCAACGAGATGAGGTGGAACGACAAATAGTTCACTTTACTCAAATGGCCTCCACAGTCACCAGATCTCAATCCAATAGAGCAGCATTGGGATGAGGTGGAACGGGAGATTCGAATCATGGATGTGCAGCCGACAAATCTGCAGCAACTGCATGATGCTATCATGTCAATATGAACCAAAATCACTGAGTAATGTTTCCAACACCTTATTGAATCTATGCCATGAAGAATTAAGGCAGTTCTGAAGGCAAAAGGGGATCCAACCTGGTACTAGCAAAGTATACCTAATGAAGTGGCCAGTGAGTGTATATATATAGTCTTATGTAATGTAACTATATGTATAATTGTCATGGTTTCTGTGCTCTGCACACACAAAAAGCTCACGACGATAAAGTTTGAAGAGAATAATCCATTTAATATAATCCAAAGATGAAGTCCAACACACACACAGAGAAACCTAAGCAATAACCGACAAACTCTAACTTAGTGGACAGGAACTAAAACAGTGCAGATAACAGATAAGGGACAGACAGGTGAACACAATGGAGTTGATTAACTAATAATGAGAACAGAAACCAAACCAAATATGGGCACAAGAGGGAGAAAACACAACAACCAGTCCAATGGGGGTGTGACATTTCGCCCCCCTCCCGAAAGGCGCGACCTTGCGCCGTGGAGAAAAAGGGTGGGATGGAGGGGGACTTAGGAGGAGGACAAAGGAGTGGAAGTGGGATGGAAAAGAGCTGGCAGGAAGGCATGCAAACACATACTGGAGAAGGTTCCAGCAGAGGACGGACACCTGGGAGGAGGATGACAACTAGAGTCCAGGGTGGAGATGATGGAGGAAGGAGCCAGGGAGGAAACAGTAGGAACCAGGGTGCACCAGACCTAGGGAGGAGAGTCAGGGAGAAGACAGAAGGGACCTGGAGCAGGAGGAGCCAGGTGAGACCTAGGCTGCAGCCATGATGCCGGTCCACGGTGGAGCCAATGGAGGGAGGAGCCATGCTGGAGGAAGGGGTGACGACTCCAGGGGGCCGACCAACGGCAGTGGAGCAGGTGGTGGAGGAGCACGAGGCGGAGAGCCGATAAGCCAGGGCAACGGGGAGGATCCGGAGGGCCAACGTAAACAAAATGTCGTGGTGAACCTAGACAGAGGCGGGGATCCAGAAGTCTGTGGTGGAGCCAGAGCGACAGAGGACCGAGGTGTAGCCAGAGGGAAGTAGGGATGTGCATTTCATGACTTATACGATGTGATACGCATCTCGATGCATAGCCAATGATACAATACATTAAAGATACATATGAAGCAGCAACCGATCCAATGCGATACGATTCACCCCTGTTACGATGCAGTGCGATCCGATTTCGATTCGATGCAATATGATGAAATGGAGAAAATATGATCACTTTTAATGCTTCGAGGCCTGTTTCATAAAACAAGTTTACCAAATAAGCCAGGCTTATTTCAGCTAGACTCAATGTCAAATGATTTGGTTCCATGAAGCAAATCTAACATATGCCTAGATCAAGCTTAGTTGCTGTGGAAACTTATGCTGGAAAACTAACCTGGTCTAAAGCAGGTTAACTGTCAGACTAAGCTAAGCTCCTCTACTGACCAACAGAAACACAATGATATTACCATTGTCTCACATACTATTATTTGACTTTTTTTTTTTATACAGTTTCTAACCATGCAGCCTTTCTCTCTGTTTTTATTACAGCTGTACCTTTTATAGTTTGCAGAACAGATAGCGGAACATTAGAACATTACAATCTAAAATTGCTCTTTAAAGCATTAAAATAACTAAATTTAAGTTAACATCACTGAATTAAAATGAAAAAAAAAATAATAATAAAGAAAATGACTACATTTTAACTGCTATAAGAAATGCACATGAACTCATTTGAGCTTAGTAATTAGTACTGTACTAGCTTATATTTGATTTACCTATTACAGTAGTCCAATTACAGTTACTGCTATCATAAAAATACACTTTATATGTAGGTTTAAAAATTCTACAAAAGGCACACATTTAATGTCCAAAACAATTTTTTTTTAGCAAAATTAATATTTTTACTCAGAATTATTGGGCTCCTATTCGATTGCTCTGTCTTTTTAGCATGCATGCGCACAGCAGCACTTGTTAATTCGCATCAGCCTCGCCCACTCCTGACAGCAAAATGGATATGTCTGCATGACTTTCTAGCATTTACAGATGAAAAATATACCTGTGACATTTCAGTTATGCACTGAGGAAAACACAACATCTCAAATGCATTAAAGAGCACAGATATATTCGCTGTTTGTCATGGTTCTTTGATTTTATACATTATATAAATTAACCTCTACCTAATAATAAACATTCACAAATTAGTGAGATCGTGTGTTTAATTTGTCGTTAACAGAACCGCTTTAGCCCCGATTGATTTGTTAGGTTATTTCAAGGCAGGTTTTGGACTTTAATCCCAGTTTTTCCTCGGGTCTCCGTAGTGTTGTTATTTGTCATAGTCACTCAGCAGCAGTGATGATGAGAGAACGCGCTTGAGAAACAGTTTATAGAGGAGAAATCAATAATACATATAAAATATTGGTCACAGATTATTGGTCACTTTCTAAATAATAAAAGTATAGCACATCCACTAGTAATTTTATATATATATATATATATATATATATATATATATAATATATATATATATATATATATAGGCATATAGATATATATCCAGGACTCCGAGGCAGGCTGGAGGCTGGAGGCAGAAACCAGGGCTCCTCCAACCATGATGCTATTAAAGACTGGCAGACACACGGCGAATCCAGCACACAGATGGTGGGCTGAGGGTGAGCAGAGGGTCTGACAGGAGCCAGAGGTGGCAGAGGTGAAACAGCAGGGATGACATGAAGAGGCAGGAAAGGGAGGGTGGGTGGGAGGTCAGGATGCTCAGGGGTCTTAGGAATGGTGTGTGCTGCCCACACACACCACGAGGCTACTACCAGCACCGTGAGCACCAGGAACAGGGGAACAACCTCCATGGTTGTTATCACACTGGCATATAGTTCAGGGCAGATAGACAGTTCATTCACGGCCTCTATGGCCGAATCAGGTTAGGAAGATGATGAGGGAAGACTAGGTAACTCAGAAGTTGAGTCCTGCCTCAGCACACTCTCAGCGGCGGTGCAGTGGGTGGGGCTTTCTTCCAAGCCCTTGTGCTCCTTAGCATAATCCAATGTTGCATGCACAGTGGCCGGCTCTCAAACCTGGTCTGACGTCACAGGCTCAGGCTCCGGGGAGATCCTCAGCTTTGTCTCTCTCTCTGGTGATGACTCGGTCTCGGCAGGCTCTGGCTGGTGTGTTCGTCTGCGATGTCCACCATCAGCAGCGATCCACAAGACACCAGCACCCACTCCACGAAGGCAGCGAAGCTCTCTGGAGGACCATCCCTGGACAACTGCTCTCGTGTGTTGTTGTTCAGTCCAGCTCAGTAGAACGAACAGAAGCAGTTGTCCAGGTAGTGTGTGTAATTTGATAGAAACACAAAGTCCTTGTGTGGTCCTCAAGAGAGTGATCCCCCTACACCAGCAGGAGAATGAGGATAATAGGGTCGTTCATAACTAAAAAGAAAAAAACTTTCAAAACAGAAAATAAATAAGGGGAAACACGGCGCTATACTTTTGTAGGTCCGGTCTTCTGTCACGGTGTGGTGTAGGAGAAACGCACAAACATGAAGAAGATAAAGGTAAACCGTCTTTGATAATCCACATATGGGTAATCCATATTAGGGAAAACAGCAGACACACACACACACGGGTAACACGGGAGACCGGACAAAGAAACACTGAACTGAATACAACTTATATAGGGGTTCTAACAAGGCACAGACAGGTGAGGATCAACGAATAATGACAAAACAAGAACAGGAACATAACCAAATATGGGCACAGAGGGAGAAAAACACAACAGTCCATAACTGTGACAATAATAGGTTTAACTATTATCTGAATATTAATATTTTCTGTTATATGGTATAACAAGTGATTCAGAATCAGAATCAGAAAGAGCTTTATTGCCAAGTATGCCTACGCATACAAGGAATTTGTTTTAGTGACATAAGCTTCCAGTACACAGAGACAACAACAACAAAAAACAAAACACAAATTGCAAATAAATAAATTGTATTTGTGCGGTAGATGACAATGGATTAGAATAGAGTAGATGGAAATGTACTTGGATGGAGGAGTAACAAATAAATATAAGTATTGCAAATTAGTGGGGAACATTAACTTTCATGGGGTATGATTGCCTGGGGGAGGTGCCTGATGTCCATTTGCGGCTCTGAAGCCAGATGGCAAAAGTTCAAAAAGGGCGTAACTTGGATGAGAGGGATCCAGACTGATTTTATGAGCCCTTTTCCTCACTCTGGATGTATACAGTTCTTGAAGGGTGGGCAGGGGAGCACCAATAATTCTTTCAGCAGTCCGAAGCGTTCTCCGTCTTCTGATGTCTGATTTTGTAGCTGAACCAAACCAGACAGTTATTGAAGTGCACAGGACAGACTCAATGACGGCTGAGTTGAACTGTTTCAGCAGCTCCTGTGGCAGGTTAAACTTCCTCAGATGGCTAAGGAAGTACAACCTTTGTTGGGCCTTTTTAACAATGGAGTCAATGTGATTGTCCCACTTCAGGTCCTGAGAGATGGTGGTTCCCAGGAATCTGAATTACTCCACTGCAGCCACAGTGCTGTCATGATGGTGAGTGGGGGGAGTGCAGGGGGTTTTTTTTCCTGAAGTCCACAATCATCTCCACTGTTTTGAGAGTGTTCAGCTCCAGGTTGTTAAGACTGCACCAGACAGCCAGCTGCTCAACCTCTTGTCTGTAAGCAGACTCGTCACCGTCCTGGATGAGACCGATGAGTGTAGTGTCGTCTGCAAACTTCAGGAGCTTGACAGAGGGGTCTTTGGAGGTGCAGTCGTTGGTGTAGAGGGAGAAGAGCAGTGAGGAGAGAACACATCCCTGAGGGGCACCAGTGTTGGTGGAGCAGCTGTTGGACATGAATTTCCCCAGTCTCACTAACTGTTGCCTGTCTGTCAGAAAGCTGGTGATCCACTGACAGATAGAGCTAGGAACAGAGAGCTGAGTCAGTTTGGTCTGGAGGGCTGTTGGGATGATGGTGTTGAAAGCCAAACTAAAGTCCACAAACAGGATCCTCACATAAGTCCCTGTTTTGTCCAGATGTTGCAGGATGAAGTGCAATCCCAAGTTGATTGCATCATCCACGGACCTGTTTGCTCGGTAACCAAACTGCAGGGGGTCCAGTAAGGGTCCAGTGATGTCCTTCAGATAAGCCAGAACCAGTTTTTCAAATGACTTCATGACGACAGACGTTAGAGCCACAGGTCTGTAGTCGTTAAGTCCTGTTATCTTGGGTTTCTTTGGAACGGGGATGATGGTGGAGTGTTTGAAGCAGGACGGCACTTCACACAACTCCAGAGATCTGTTGAAGATCTGTGAAAAAATGGGGGCAAATTGGTCAGCACAGGTTCTCAGACAGGCTGGTGTAACACCATCTGGGCCTGGTGCTTTTCTTCTTTTGTTCTTCCTGAAGACCTGGCGCACATCGTTTTCACTGATTTGAAGAGCAGGGGGGGGGGGTATTGATGGAGGTGTTAACGGTTGTGTAGAGAGATGATCAGAATGGATGTGGGGTGTTTCAAATCTACAATAAAACTCATTCAGGTCGTTAGCAAGTCGTTGATTAGCCTCAGTGCAGGGAGATGGTGTCTTGTAGTTGGTAATGGCTCTCAGTCCTTTCCATACTGAAGTTGAGTCGTTGGAAGTAAACTGGTCTTCCAACTTTTTAGCGTAGGTTCTTTTAGCCACTCTAATCTCTTTGTTCAGTGTGTTTCTGGCCTGATTATACAAGACTCTGTCCCCATTTCTGTGAGCATTCTCTTTAGCCTGACGAAGATGTCTGAGTTTTGCTGTAAACCATGACTTATCGTTGTTGAATGTTAAATAAGTCCTGGTAGGAATACATATATCCTCACAGAAACTAATATAGGATGTTACGGTCTCGGTGAGTTCGTCCAGATCGGTGGTAGCAGCTTCAAAAAACACTCCAATCAGTGAGCTCAAAACAAGCTTGTAAATCCTGCTCTGTTTCGTTGGTCCATCTCTTTACAGTCTTTACTACAGGTTTAGCAGATTTAAGTTTCTGCCTGTAGGTTGGTATAAGATGAACCAGACAGAGATCAGACAGTCCCAAAGCTGCTCGTGGAACAGAGTGATATGCATCCTTTATTGTGGTGTAACAGTGATCCAATATATTACTGTCTCTGGTGGGACATGTAACATGCTGTCTTTATTTTGGCAGTTCACGGGAGAGATTGGCTTTATTAAAGTCCCCAAGAATGATTAAAACAGAGTCTGGGTGTTGTTGTTCTGTCTCTGTGATCTGGTCAGCGAGTTTCTGTAAAGCCAGACTTACGTGCGCTTGCGGAGGAATATAAACACTCACCATAATGAATGAGTGAAACTCCCGTGGCGAATAGAACGGCTTGCAGTTGACAAAAAGCACTTCTAGATCTGAACAGCACATCTTCTTTAACACAGTTACATCTGTGCACCACCGTTCATTGATATTAAAGCATGTCCCGCCGCCGCGCGATTTCCCCGTTGATTCTGTGTCGCGGTCCACCTTTGAACAGCTGAAAGCCCGGCAGATGGAGCGCGCTGTCCGGTATGGCGTCATTGAGCCAGGTTTCTGTGAAACACAGAGCAGCAGAGTGTGAGAAATCCTTATTTGTCCGGGAAAGCAGAAGGAGTTCGTCCGTTTTGTTAGGTAGAGAGCGGAGATTTGCCAGATGGATGCTAGGCAATGGCGTTCGAAATCCGCGCTTCCTGAGTCTAACAAGCGCACCAGCTCGCTTTCCCCGTTTGCGCTGTTTGAAGCGTTTGATCAGCGCCGCTGCTCCACCGACAACAACGTTCAGTAAAACGTCTGAATAATTGAAATCCGGTAAAAGATTTTGTGGTGTGTTCTGCCGAATGTTCAGCAGTTCATCCCTGGTGAAACTGATCGTGTTTGTTAAACAAAAAAACAGGAAAAACTAACAAAAACAGTACAAACACTGGAGAAGCAGCCGTCTGCGGCGCCATCGAGGTACGAGGTTTATGTGTTCAAGAGATCCAAATAAGCCCTTCTTCTCTTTTATGATCTGTCTGAGAGATAGAATACAGGTAACAGCTGACAATTTCCAGCATGGTCAGTGTAAACTCCTTAACTAGATGTTTCCTGTAGCCTGTAATGAAATTTCTCAGGAGAGAGTGAGGTTTTGGCCTACTTGAGAGAGCTGGAGGAAAGAGAGACACCACAGAGAAAAGAAAGGGTTTGAAGAGAGGGTTTTGAAGAAAAGAGGAAGAAGTCGGAAGGAGTTCTGAAGATGAGAATATGAGTCTGCAGCTCGTGTAGAGGTTCCTCACTTTAATGGCTAAAAAATACATATAAATGTAACATAACACTGTCTCTGTTGTGATTATTCACTCTATGACAGTGATAATGGTATTAATCCTTTCAGCCTTTAATTATGTTCCAGTGGACACTAATATGACGTAAATGTTTCCTTATATCCAAATAAGCCATATATGATCATCCTTTTAAACAATTCATAGACAACACTTCTGCTTTTAATATCTGATTTTCCACATTTTATATAACTATAAACTTCTGAATCCAAGGGGTCGAGTGATGGTTATTTTTTTAACACTGATAATAAATAAGTATATTAGAATGATTTCTGAAGGATTATGGAAATTCAGCTTTTCCAAATGAGGGTCTGTATGACATTGTTTTGATCTCTTAAGGGAATTATAACAGATTCACACAATATAACTTTTTAATGCATCATATCATCAGATGACTGTATCTCTCTTGAGATGGGTTACAACCAATAATAACTTTCTTTTATAAATTATTAACATTATATACTGTTTAACAGATCATTAGTCAGTATATATTCAAATAGCTACATATATGAGATGATGTGCTTGTAAATGTTTACTAATGGACTTACTGAACATTAAATAATGATTAACAAAACATAAGTTAACATCATTTGAAATGAAAGTTAAATAACATATCTAAGCAGTCCAAATGGAATTCCCAAATCTAAAGCTGAAACTACTCATCATTTGAGAATGTTTCTAAATGTTTACTATCAAACATTTAGTATCTGTAAGGATACTGGACTTTTAGCTGCTGTAACAAAGTTTGAGTAAAAGGTGATTAGTTAAGAGTAAAGGACAGCATATCTTAAGGGAAAACAGCATCTGCACACAATAGCGACAAGGACAGCATATCTTAAGGGAAAAGCTTTGCTTTAGTAGATTACATGTTTATGATAAAATTTTCATTTCAGGGTGAACTATCCCTTTAAAGGGCACTGAGCTTAGATATTTTTCCTGCCTGGGACAGTCTTGCGCACTTACTTCCTGTCATATGCTCAGCACGCACTCTCTAACTGTTTGGAGAAGTTGGAGACTATGGACAGTCCCTCCAGGATTTTGTGATTATGCAACCGCACATGATTCAGAGGAGCTTGCAATTTTTTGAAAATCATTAGCTTTTTTTTTTTTTTTTTTTTTTTTTTTTTTTTTTTTTCATTTAGGCTACTTCATACATCAGGCATTTTTATTTAAAAATTAATGTATTAAAATTATGTTAAGAGGACAACACTTAAGTTTTTGAAAGGTCATTCATCAAGTCAAAAAAAAAAAAAAAAAAAAAAAAACCGAGCACAAAACATATGCTATTAAGCTACAACACAAGAAATGCCACAACTATATAATCCTATCCACTTTATTTTTCAAAGTGAGCTGTTTTCTGTGGATGTGCGCTTCCGCCTTCACAACAGATATAGAAAAAAACGAAAAAAAAAAAAAAAACAGCAAAAAACACTGTTTGTGCTACAAAACAATGCCTTTACCTGATTGAGACATTACATTATAATAATATGATACGAAACACCAGTTCGCAATATCAAGGAGCAAAACGAGCTGTTTTGAATAATACTCTATTCATATAGTCTTGCAGAAGGACGGCCCGCTCTAACGGGACTCTTCACTCTACTAGTGGAAATATTCAGTAAATAATAATGGTTTGTTAACAGAAACTTAATCTGCTCTCACTTTAAAATAGGGAGCAAAATGAAAATATAACAGTTGAGTTCGATGTGATCCATAATGGATTTTGATTCGCAGAAACGTAAATGATAAGCACGTTTTATGATAAAGGTTAGCTGTTCATAAACTGTTTCTGACTCCTCGAGTGAACAGCTCACAGTAAACTCGAGTTCAGTCTCCTAAACACACAAACACACATCTATCGTGACATTTACATGTATATGACAGCATCATATAAGATTCAAGAATCAGAAGCTTTATTACCAAGTGTGTTTGCGTTTGACTTGACCACAGGAGCTTCCAGTGTAGAATATAAGATATAAGAAGAAACGTACCAGACTTACCGATAGATAATAGACAGAAGCTTTAGTATTAATAAATCACAAATCCCCAACGAATCGTTCGATTTAACCGGTTCTTCTTAGTGCTGTGAACCCCTATAAACGCTCTGCTGACAAACACCATCCCGACTGTGATTGGTCCATCCCGACTCTAGACGGCTGTGATTGGTCCATCCTGACGCCAGGCGGCTGTGATTAATCCAGAGTGTTTCACGGAACCTTACTAACATATAATCTCCGTTATCGTGATCCAATGTTTACTGTACGTGACCTAAACAACAATCACTACTGGATATTCCCTGTTCTATTCTTTATATTTTGCACACAGTAAAATTCAGAGTTTTAAAATAAAAACGGTTAACAATATGTTATTGAATAGAATATATTAAACCCCTATTGCACGTCATAGGCCTGGTCTTATAGGCTACACAGACAAAACAGAAAAAAAAAAACCTGCATAAACGCATCTCCGACTATTTTACGCATTAGTAGTAAATCAAGACTTCTCAAGTTGTTGTTTTTTTTTTACATTAGAGCTAATGGACAGTGGGAAAAACCCATGTGTCGCACGACAGAATCACACACAACGGCAGGACCAAAGAAAATACATTGTCTGGTATATTAACAATCAATATACTCAATTGTTTAATGTATACATAAGGAATCACTGGTTTTCATATATTGAAAAATGTGACAATATATTTGTTTATGTATTGTAATGTAATGTATGTATTCAATAATATTCTTCATAATACATAGATAAACATATGATAAACTGTTTGTATACGTACACACATATATATACTGGAACAGGTACGTGCACTAGAAAAGTACACAATTATGAGGAAAATATAAATTTGTATTGATATAGTGTATAAAGCACTCAATAAAGTGATAAAATCATGGTGCTTAGAAAAAGAGATCTGACATTTAAGACATCCAATTGTCCAAAAACAAAAAACTTTGTGTTCAGGACACACTTTTCTATTACAGGTCACATATTTTTATTCATGAAATGTGTAGATATGCAAAAAATACAGTTATAGAAAAGTTTATGAATATGTGTTCAGCTGTAACTTTTGAAAGAGAAAATGCGTGTTTCAATAAAACGATTACATGTAAAATTATACTGCAGTATTTTTTAAATGCATCAAAACACATCCATACGTGATCTATGAATATACTGCAGTATATTGAAAAATATAAGCGCTGCTTTCCCATATATAGAAATGTATTGTTTAATAAACTGCATTATATTTTCCATAACATTCCCATATATTTTTCTTTCATATGGGCACACTGTCCACTTTTTAATACTTATTTGGATTCAGTGTATTGTGGAGGAGGGTCTGCAGGATGATGAAAGAAAGAGCTGCTGGCCACAGGGATCTGCATGAAAACAAAGAGAGATATGATCAGTTTATTGATTGCTTTTTATTGATAATATTACCTAACAATTATTGCACCCATTACTGAACGCCTTACTTATTTCCAGTGCATGGATACTCAACCCTAAATTCAAATAATACATTTTTCTTTACTAATTTTACTCAAACTGCAACTGAACTGGGGTTACAAGTTTCTCTTACCTCTGAGCTGTTGAGATCGTGGAAATGATTGGGCCTGAAATCACAGGCTGTGGTGGCAGAACTTGAGCAAACTGCACCTTTGGGGGAAAAAATGCATGCTTTATGTCTTCTTACCAGATGCCAGAAATACATCAGTATTACAGGGTTATAAACCTTATTGAACTTCAAATGGAATAAGAAAAAGCAAAAGACAGAAATGTTTCTTTCTTCTCAGAAATATGTGTTTTGGAATCAGGAATGCGTAAGAAAAGAGTTCTGCAAGAAAGGTGTTTTAACGTCAAAAACCTGACTAATGTCTTCAAATAAAATATGATTAAGTAGGGAATGTTTGACTCTTCTGCTTTAAAACTACAATGTACTGAAGCTTCTCAGTCAAAATGTTGTACACGAAACAAATTTTATTTTAAACGTTGTTGTTAGGGCTCTCGTGTGGGAGACAGGCACACGGAGATGATTCAAATAGCGTTAAATAATAGTTCAAGGAGAAAAGAGAGATCCAAGAACACACAGGCAGCAGCATACATCACTAACTGGCCAGGAAGAACTGAAAGAGAGCAACTTAAATACACAGACCAAATGAGGATAATTATCAAACACAGGTGAACAGAATGAACTAATCAAGGGAACTAAGGAAAAGTAGGGCAAGAAACAAAACAGGAGAACAAATAGTGTGACAGTGCTTTACTTTCCAATCAATAGCCTACATTTACGACCACATAGTAAAATAAGTAATTGAATTAAAATGCTGCTTCTAGCCCCTCGAGGTATCATGGGCTTCATGGGACGAAACATCAAGGAATGGCATGTTTGATAACCTGCAAAATAGGGTCACGATTTCTCGATTCAAATCAAGAACTCAATTTTAAAAAATCCTCGATTACATTTTACCCGTGTCGAATAATAATGAACTTAGCATAATGCTATTTTAAATTCATAAATGCTACGATTTAATTAAATATATGCGATGCAGGTTTAATATATGCGCTTTAATTATTTACATGCATGTAGGTTAGTAACATGCATCTCAGAGCAGCTCCATTCACAGTAAATGCTGCTCCACACAAACTGTTATCATTCACATTTGTGGAGCGTCTCACACTCCATCTCTGCATATTGTTATGAGTTCGGGTTTATTACAACATTCATCTGGGAACGCAACGTGCGCCATTTCATCAGATTTGTAAGGTAAATCATTTCTAAACCTACGCAAACACAGGAGAAAACATCAGTATCCTTCTTAATATGCGAACTGTTCATCCGATTTCAAAATAAAAGTTTAAACCCTTTCTGTCGTAAAGAAATGGCCAAATATTACAGATTAAGTGGATATTGGAAGTAAATGTTGTTTAGTCAATAATAAACAAGGATTAGATTGTGCAGTAAAATGTAAAAACAATCGTCAGGCCGTCTGCGCCTCTGCAGTCATTCGTTCTAATGCGTAACATTAGTTCTATGTTTTATAATACATTACTTTTACCAGTTTTGTAAAAAAAAAAAAAAGAAAACATTTAGATATTACTTGCTTTTGATACTTTATTTGAACTAATTATTATTTTTCATGTGCTATTATATATGTATTTTTAAGTAATTTTTATTAATAATTAACATTAGTAATTGTGGCGAGGGGGGCGTGGTTTTGCCGAGTCTGTAACGGGAGAGAGACGAGGAAGCAGAGCGAGGCGTAAGTGGGTCAAGTGCAAATAACGAACACCTGTGTTTGATTTCAGTAATTGGCGTGGGAGACCGGATATAAACCGGAGCACGGCAGAGAAAGAGAGAGAGACGGGCTGGGACCTCGTGTGGGGACTACGGAGTGATAACGACGAGAATTCTGAGTTATTGGGATATTGTTGTGCAACGGGCACACACCGTTGGCGCATGTTGCGCAGGATTGTTTTGTTTATTTAGTTTGGAACAATAAAAACGAGCGTCCCAGCCACAAGCCGACCCCTGTCTTCTCCTTCCTGTGAATAATTGTGTCGAACCTCATCACACTGGTGCCGAAGCCCGGGAAGGAGGAAGATCACCACCGCCATGCAGTCTCCGTCAGGCACACCATTTGCGGACATCATCCAGTCACTCGCGGGTCTGCACCAAGAACAACATCAGCACATGCTGGCGATCAAGGAGGAGCAGGACAAACGCTTTGATGTGCTCCTCCGAGCCCAGCATGAAGACCGCGAGATGTTCCGGAGCTGGGTAGACCGGGAGGTCCGGGGCCATCCCCTCGTCCAAGGACAGTACATCTCCTCTGCCGCTCAACAAAATGGGGCCTCAGGACGATCCGGAGGCCTTCCTGGATCTTTTTGAGAAGTCGGCAGAGGCTCGAGGATGGCCCCCCGGGGACTGGCCTATGCGACTGATCCCCCCTGCTGTCAGGAGAAGCGCAGGTAGCCGCCCACCAACTGCCAGTCCAGAACCTCCTGGTCTACCGGGACCTCAAGCGGCCATCCTCCAGCGGGTCGGTCGGACCCCGGAGCAACATCGCCAGAGGTTCAGGACCCTGACCCTGGAAGAGTCTGGCCGGCCCTATGTGATGGCACAGCAGCTCCGGGACTCCTGCCGCAAATGGTTGATGGCCCGACAGTAGCGACGTCGAGGATGTGATCGATCGTGTGGTGCTGGAGCAGTTTGTGGCCAAACTGCCAAGAAAGACGGCGCAGTGGGTCCAGTGCCACCGCCCGACGTCGCTGAACCAGGCCATCCAGCTGGCGGAGGACCAAATGGTGGCGTGTCCAGGGGTCGGCGATCCCCTACCATCGGCAACTCTCTCTCTCTCTTTCTCTCCCCCTCCCCTCTCCCTCTCCAAACCCGTACCTCTTCCTAGGTCCCGTGGAGGGCTTCCGCCGAAGCCAGCACCTCGGTGGAGGACGGGTTATGCGGCCGATCCAGCAGCGGCACCCCGGGCTCCTCCCAGGGGAGGGAGTTCGCCCACGGGACCCTTCCCATCACCGCTGCCCTCTCCGCTCTCTCCCCGCCAATTGCTTGACCCACTTCCTGCCGCCAGGGCGGCGGTAAAGTCTGGGCCGGCCTGTTGGTGGCTGCGGGGACCCAGGACATTTCATTGATAGATGTCCGTTGATGGAGGTGGGGACATTGATCCGGGTCCCCGACGCGCCACAGGCTGCCCTCGATCAAGCTGGCCTATACCAAATACCAGTGAGTATCAAGGGGGGTACCTATCAGGCTTTGGTGGATTCAGGATGTAACCAATCCTCCATCCATCAAAGTCTGATTCATCCGAGGGCATTGGATAACAGCCGCATGGTTAAGGTTCGATGTGTACACGGGGAAGTGGTGAAATTATCCTATTTTGCCTGTGGATATTCAATTCAGGGGAGAAAAGCATAGACTAGAGGTGGCAGTTAATCCGCACCTCCGGCATCCACTAATTTTGGGTACTAATTGGCCCTTATTTAATAAATTATTGGGGTATTTATGTGCGGATGCCTCTTGGGGGAAAAGAGAGAAGGCTGGAGTAGCGGTTGCGCAGTTGGGAGAGGCTGAACCGGAACCTCCGGAGCCTGTTTTCAAGGGCAGCAGAGTGCTCTGGAACGGTAACATCCTTCCAGAGCGCGATGATTTTCCTCTGGAACAGTCCCAGGATGAAACGCTGAAAAACGCATTTGATCAGGTTCGTTCTATCGACGGGCAGCTTCTTCACCCTGATCAACCGCTCTCCTAACCTTATTTTTCAATTTTAAAAGATAAGTTGTATCGGGTGACCCAAGACGCCCAGACAAAGCAAGATACAACCCAGTTACTGATCCCGAGAAGCCGTCGGGAAATGCTTTTCCAGGCGGCTCATTGTAATCCAATGGCCGGGCATTTAGGGCAAACGGCTACACTAAACCGTCTCATGGCCCGCCTTCTTTTGGCCGGGCATCCACGAGAATGTGCGCAGGTGGTGCGCGTCTTGTCGTGAATGTCAGTTGGTGAACCCACCGGCCACCCCAAAAGCACCATTGTGCCCATTACCCGTTAATGCAGGTCCCCTTCGAACGAATTGGTATGGACCCTCATCGGGTCATTAGAGCGGTCAGCGCGAGGGCATCGCTTTGCATTAGTTCTGGTGGACTATGCAACGCGATATCCTGAAGGCAGTGCCTCTCCGCACTATTTCTGCTAAAAGTGTTGCGAGTGCACTGTTTCAATTAATCTCCCGGGTGGGGATTCGAAAGGAGATCCTCACCGATCAAGGCACGGCGTTTATGTCACGTACTATTCGCGAGCTTTACGAATTATTGGGCATTAGATCAATTCGAACAAGCGTCTATCACCCACAAACAAACGGGCTGGTCGAACTATTTAATCGCACGTTAAAAATCCATGATTCGTAAGTTCGTACAGGAGGACTCCAAAAATGGGATAAGTGGCTAGAACCCCTCTTGTTCGCTGTACGGGAAGTCCCGCAAGCCTCCACGGGGTTTCCCCCTTCGAGCTTCTTTACGGACGTCAGCCCCGCGGGGTCCTCGATGTCCTTAGGGAGAATTGGGAGGACGGACCTTTCTGATAGCAAAAATGAAATTCAATACTTTTGTCATGGACCTGAGAACCAAAACTCCACACGTTGGGGCGGCTGTCAATGGAGAATTTGTTACAGGCTCAGGACAAACAAAGTCGGTCGTACAACAGGGGGGCTAGGCTACGTCAATTCACGCCGGGGAGAGAAAGTGCTTGTATTACTCCCTACGTCTAGTTCAAAATTACTGCTGATGTGGACCCTTCTCGCCCGGCGGTGCTCTGGCCGAACGAATCTCATTCAGCAACCATGTTGAGACTGAGCCGGGATATAAAGTCAATAACAAGTGCACAATGTCTGAGCCGGGAGGTGGTTCGCAGCCGGCCGTATAGGTTACCAGAACATAAGAAAAAAGTGGTTCAGGGAGAATTAGAAGCGATGCTAGAAATGGGAGTAATAGAAGAGTCCAACAGTGACTGGGCGAGCCCGATAGTGTTAGTTCCTAAAACGGACGGCTCAGTACGGTTCTGTGTGGACTACAGAAAGGTGAATGCTGTGTCGAAGTTCGACGCATATCCAATGCCCAGGGTGGACGAACTGCTTGATCGACTAGGCACTGCTCACTTTTATTCGACACTGGACTTAACTAAGGGTTATTGGCAGATCCCCTTGTCTCCCATGACCAAAGAAAAAACAGCTTTCACAACGCCGTTCGGATTACACCAGTTTGTTACGCTTCCGTTCGGTTTGTTCGGGGCCCCCGCCACTTTCAGCGTCTGATGGACAAAATTCTTCGGCCGCATGCTGCATATGCCGCCGCCTACCTGGATGATATATCATCATCTACAGTGGTGATTGCCAGCGACATATGCAGCATTTGCGAGCGGTCCTGAAGACGCTGAGGAGGGCAGGGCTCACGGCTAATCCGAGGAAGTGTGCAATTGGGCGGGTGGAAGTAAGATATCTGGGCTTCCACTTGGGTCATGGACAGGTGCGTCCCCAAATTGACAAGACGGCAGCGCGGTTGCGACGTGTCCAAGACCCAAGACCAAAAGGAGGTTAGACAGTTCCTGGGGCTGGCAGGTTATTATAGAAGGTTTGTGCCTAATTTTTTCGGACACTGCCAGCTCGCTGACTGATCTAACTAAAAAGGAGGCACCAGATAGGGTCCAGTGGACGGAGCAGTGTCAGCAGGCTTTCACCCAGATAAAGGCTGCTCTGTGTGGCGGACCGCTCCTAAATGCTCCTAACTTTTCTCTCCCTTTATTTTTACAGACAGACGCGTCAGACAGGGGGTTGGGCGCGGTCCTGTCCCAGGAGGTGGAGGAAGAAGAACGGCCGATGCTGTACATCAGTCGTAAGCTCTCTAAGAGAGAGACGATGTACAGCACCATAGAGAAGGAGTGTCTGGCCATCAGATGGGCTGTTCTTACCCTCCGGTATTACCTCCTGGGGCGGGAGTTCACCCTCTGTTCGGACCACGCTCCCCTACAGTGGCTCCACCGCATGAAAGATACCAACGCGCGGATCACCCGTTGGTATCTCGCTTTACAACCTTTAAAATTTCAGGTGATCCACAGGCCGGGTGTACAGATGACTGTGGCTGACTTCCTCTCCAGGAGGAGGGGGGGGGGGGCTGCAGGCCGGATGGCTCCCCGGCCTGATTCGGGCGGTGGGGGTATGTGGCGAGGGGGGCGTGGTTTTGCCAGGTCTGTAACGGGAGAGAGACGAGGGAGCAGAGCGAGGCGTAAGTGGGGTCAAGTGCAAATAACGAACACCTGTGTTTGATTTCAGTAATTGGCGTGGAGAGACCGGATATAAACCGGAGCACGGCAGAGAAAGAGGGAGAGACGGGCTGGGGACCTCGTGTGGGGACTACGGAGTGATAACGACGAGAATTCTGAGTTATTGGGATATTGTTGTGCAACGGGCACACCGTTGGCGCATGTTGCTCAGTATATTTATTTTTAAACAATAAAAACGAGCGTCCCAGCCACAAGCCGACCCCTGTCTTCTTCCTTCCTGTGAATAATTGTGTCGAACCTCATCACAGTGTTTATGCGGAATATTAATTGTTCGCTTAGGTTGATTTTTAATACAGCAAAAAATATCTGTATTGTAACGTAGTTGTACAAAGTATTCCCCCCCGAAACATGGACTTTCCCGCACACATAATTTGGACTGAAATGGACTGTCAAAGTTCGCACTCCAGGTAACGGCACTAAGGTTTCCAGGTAACGGAGCGGGAAAGTGAGTGGTAGAACAGAGAGAGTTTGGATGTGCGTTATATAGTTTAGAGAGGAAATGAGTGGATTATATCTTCTAAGTGTACATTGTGTATATGTGTGCGTGCATCACAATCAATGTAATTACCCGAATGTGTTTACATGTAACTGTAACTGATTGTTTACATGTAACTGTTGTGTTCCTGTCACAGTGTCTGGTTTGTGTTCCCTGGGTGTCCACTTGAGGTCTCACTTCCCCTGTCTCCTCATTGCACTCAGCTGTCCCTGGTCATTAATCATTGCACTTAGCCAATTCCCCGTTAGTATTGTCATTTCCCTGTGTATAAATACCCCGGTTGTTCTGTCATTGTTACGGAGTCCTTGTTTAATGTCACCCTGGGGTGTATTCCAGAAAGCAGGGTTAACTTACCATGAACTAAACCCTGAACTCTCAGTTGATTAACCCCAAACCTTGCTTACTCGAGGTATGTGGTTCCAAAACTGCATCCGGGAGTAAGTTCATTCAACTCAGAGTATGTTCCTGGTTAAGACTCAAGACATTCTCAACAGAGCGACGAATCGACGAGTCACTATGGAAACGGACGCTAAGAAAAAGCGTGACAAGCTGTTTCTTTCTTCTTTTGTTCATTAGTTGTTTACATGCTTAGTGCATATCGCCACCTAATTGATGACCGTGATATTTTTTTCCATGTAATCTTTAATCCTTGAGAATGTGAATTATATTTTTTGTTTTATGCTAATTATATATTAAGTCATATCAGATATGTATTTTGATTTAGAATTTAGACATTATAGAAAATCCATGTGTGAGATAATATAACATGTAATAAATAAAATAAATAAATATTTATAAGTTAAACATTACCTTGTCATAGTGTTTTATAATTTATACAGATAACTCTTATATATGGCAATAAAAAAAAATCATATTAGAATAATGTTACCTTATTTATTACTTATATTAGTGCTTCCTCATTAACATATCAAATATATATAAAAAAATATAAAAATATATATATACAGTACAGACCAAAAGTTTGGAAACATTACTATTTTTAATGTTTTTGAAAGAAGTTTCTTCTGCTCATCAAGCCTGCATTTATTTGATCAAAAATACAGAAAAAAATGTAATATTGTGATATATTATTACAATTTAAAATAATTGTTTTTAAATTTATTATACTTTAAATTATCATTTATTTCTGTGATGCAAAGCTGAATTTTTAGGATCATTATCACATGATCCTTTAGAAATCATTCTAATATGATGATTCATTATCAAAGTTGGAAAAAACAGTTCTGCTGCTTAATATTTTTTCAGAACATGTGATACTTTTTTAGGATACTTTGATGAATAAAAAGTAAAAAAAAAAAAAAAAAAAAGTTTTTAAAATATAAATATTTTGTAATAACAATATACACTACTGGTCAGTAAATTTGGGAGTCAGTAATTTTTTTTTTTTCTTTCTTTTTTTAAATAAATAAAATCAATACTTTTATTCAGCAAGGATGTGTTAAATTGATAAAAAGTGAGTGATAGTAAAGAAAATATATTATTAGAATATATATTATTAGAAATTTTTTTTTTTGAATAAATGCAGTTCTTTTAACCTTTTATTCATCAAATATATTAGTCAGCAGAACTGTTTCCAACACTCATAATAAATCAGAATATTAGAATGATTTCTAAATGATCATGTGATAGACTGGATGTTACATGTGACACTGAAGGCTGGAGTAATGATGCTGAAAATTCAGCTTTGCATCACAGGAATTATTTTTTTAAAGTATATTCAAATAGAAACTATTAATTTTAAGTTGTAATAATATTTCACAATATTACTGTTTTTTCTGTATTTTTCAAATAAATGCAGGCTTGATGAGCAGAAGAAACTTCTTTCAAAAACATTAAAAATAGTAATGTTTCCAAACTTTTGGTCTGTACTGTATATATATGTATAATAAGCTATATTACATATTGTAATATTATATAATGCTGTCCGCTATCTGTCACGCCCACTGAAGGCTCGCTGAAGTGAACTAACCCTGGAACATAACCTGCTCCGGAGCAGGTTAAGTTCAGAGAGTGAGTTGCTATGACTATGCTTTGACTAGTTGCTATGTACTAACATACCCTGAAAGTTACCTCCATTTTTGGAACCGAAAGTTGAGGTTATCCACTTACTTACTCTTAAACATACCCGGGTATGTCACATAACCTGCTTTCTGGAATACCCCCCTGGTTTTTCGTGTTTCCTTGCCGTTGTTTATGGTTCTTGTTTTTGGACTGCTTACCTGGATTGTGACCTTTGCCTGGCTGATTATGATATTTGGATTATCCCAATAAAACACTTCAATTGGACCTACCTCTTTGTGTGCGTGTCGTGACAGAAGGACTCCGTCATGCCTAGATCCAGCGGTGTGGGATTTCGAATCTGTTCCCCAGCCACCATGGAGGAACGGAGGAGGAGATTCCTGAACTTAACCACCCTTCGTCAAAGGGGGAGTGAGGTGGGTGGCCTGGCGCAAATGTTTTGGACCATGGCAGTCGGGCTAGGTTATAATGATGCAGCACTGAAAGACTTATTTAACGATTGCCTGGATGACCCTTTGCCTCAATGGGAGATGAAGGGGTTGGAGATCCTGGACTTTTGGGGGTTTACCCATTACCTGCGCCATCGTGCTCAGTGGGATACATCAACCACACCTGAGTCTCCAGACAAGATGGCCGCCAGCCCAGCGCCACAGCACAGGATGGCCGCCAGCCCCAGGCGCCACAGCACAAGATGGCCCACCAGCCCAGCGCCACAGCACAGGATGGCCGCCAGCCCAGCGCCACAGCACAAGATGGCCACCAGCCCAGCGCTACAACACAAGATGGCCGCCAGCCCAGCGCCACAACACAAGATGGCCGCCAGCCAGCGCCACAGCACAAGATGGCCGAATCTACACCTGTGTTGCCAGACAAGATGACTGACTCAACGCCTGAGTCTTCCGTCAAGGTGCCACCGACTCGCCATCATAGAGGGCGGAGGAGGAGACAGGCGTCTACCGTTCCTCAAAGCCAGCCGGAGGACGTTCCCGAGCAGGCCGCTGCCATCCAGGAGGACGTTCCCGAGCAGGCCGCTGCCGTCCAGGAGGACGTTCCCGAGCAGGCCGCTGCCGTCCCCGAGGCGGTGCCCGATGCGGAGGCCAAGGTGGTGGCCGAGGCGGTGGCCGAGGCGGTGCCCGATGCTGTTCCAGAGGTCGAGGCGGTGCCCGATGCAGTTCCGGAGGTCGAGGCGGTGCCCGATGCAGTTCCGGAGGTCGAGGCGGTGCCCGAAGCCGAGGCGGTGCCCGATGCTGTTCCGGAGGTCGAGGCGGTGCCCGATGCTGTTCCGGGAGGTCGAGGCGGTGCCCGATGCTGTTCCGGAGGCCGAGGTGGTGGTGCCCGAAGCCGAGGCGGTGCCTGATGCTGTTCCGGAGGTCTGAGGCGGTGCCCGATGCCGAGCCCGAGGCGGTGTCCGAGGCCGTTCCCGAGGTGTGCCCGTGCCCGAGGCCGCATCCCGAGGCCGCTCCCGAGGCGGTGCCCGAGGCCGTTCCCGATGGGGTGCCCGATGCTGTTCCGGAGGTCGAGGCGGTGCCAGATGCTGTTCCGGAGGTCGAGGCGGTGCCCGATGCTGTTCCGGAGGCCGAGGTGGTGCCCGATGCCGAGGCGGTGCCCGATGCTGTTCCGGAGGTCGAGGCGGTGCCCGATGCTGTTCCGGAGGTCGAGGCGGTGCCCGATGCCGTTCCGGAGGCCGAGGCGGTGCCCGATGCCGTTCCGGAGGCCGAGGCGGTGCCCGATGCCGTTCCGGAGGCCGAGGCGGTGCCCGATGCCGAGCCCGAGGCCGTTCCCGAGGCGGTGTGCCCGTGCCCGTTCCCGATGGGGTGCCCCGAGGCCGTTCCAGAGGGCGGTGGCCCGAAGCCGAGGCGCCTCACGTCTCCACAGGCCGCCCAGAGCACCTTCAGGTCTCCACAGGCCGTCCAGAGCACCTTCACGTCTCCACAGGCCGTCCAGAGCACCTTCACGTCTTCGCAGGGCCTCCGGAATGGCAGGTTCCGCTCTGGTTGCTCAAATGGCGGGTTCCTCCCTGGCCGTCGGCACAACCGGAACTGATGGATCCTACGTGGCCACCTGAACTGCCTGGTCCCTCGTGGTCCCCTGAACTTTCGGGTCCACCCTGGCCCCCTGAACTGATTGATCCACCTTGGCTACCAGTGGAGCCATCGCTGCCTGTCCCTGTTCCCCTACACGGGCCTGGCCCTCCATCCCTCCCCCTGTTCTACCTCCACCAGTCCACCTCCCTCCTGGTCTTTTTGTTTTGGTTTTTGTTTTGGTTTCTGAGGAGCATCTGGTACCTGCTCCTTAGAGGGGGGGTAGTGTCACAGGTGTCTAATTAATCATTGCACTCAGCCAATTCCCCATTAGTATTGTCATTTCCCTGTGTATAAATACCCCGGTTGTTCTGTCATTGTTACGGAAAGTCCTTGTTTAATGTCATCCTGGTTTTTCGTGTTTCCTTGCCGTTGTTTATGTTTCTTGTTTTTGGACTGCTTACCTGGATTGTGACCTTTGCCTGGCTGATTATGATATTTGGATTATCCCAATAAAAACACTGCAATTGGATCTACCTCTTTGTGTGCGTGTCGTGGCAGATCGGTGTTATACCTGCAGATGTTTTACACTTAATGACGTGCGTAGGCGCTCTGAGATGTTTACTACATCAGCACACCTTTTATATGTTTTGTGTTTGAGTTAATTTATATAGTAATGTAGGCAGTGTAATGGTTTTCCAGTAGTTATTAATCTCTTTACTGGTTGATTTACGTCAATCGTTGTGATATTTTTATACTCATTTTTGTATTTGTTTATTTTGTTACAGAATCACACAATATTTATGCATGATTAATAAATAAGATATGGAGTAGTTACTGGACGGAGACATTGCTGTCCTGACCCGCAACTCATAGCCATCAGTTTATCTGAACTAGTCAGACAGAAAGAGAAAATTACAGTAGTGTTTGTTTGTTCTTGTCAACTGTGTCAACAGCCTTAAAAGTTAGTATTTCCATTTTATATACATATCTGGGGGTACAGCTGAGAAAAATAAAGAAATAAAACCCTGATGTGGTGCATTACTCACCTGAGGAGAACAACAACAGCCAGTGGCTTTACAGGCAAATGCTGACAGACAGATGGAGATGATAAACTCAAGCAAGGCGAATAACAGCAACACACCTCTGATTCCCCCGAAGAGAGTCTGAGAGAAAATATAACATTAATACAAATAATCATACCAAAATCAATCATAATTACTACTCACAGTGCTCAGCAGTCCAGAATCGACCATCTTTGAGGTTCATACGAAGAGTTTGGCTCCAAAACACTATAAATTAATTTTGATTTATTTCAGTAAAAATGTGTTTTCTTTACCAAGAAAGTGGCCAGATGAAAACCACTATTTTCTGTTTCAAACTTTCACATATCATCTTTAGATTATAATAATATTAAAAATTCAAATCCAGATTGTGAAATTTTTTATAAAATTTTTTATAAAAAAATGTTTTTTTTTCCTAAAATGAAAACCCATGATGTTTGTTTGTTTGTTTTTAAATGCAATAAATCCATTGAATCAATATGACAGTTATTTTTCATATTGAGACTGTTAAAAATACACAAAACATAGTAAGTTGATCCACATACGACAGCCTCTGAACTTGGTCAAAAACTAATCTACATGCAGGCACTGGACTAAAAATACATTCATCAGTCATCGCTCCCAACATGAATTCAACGGTCACCTTGTTAATGCTATAAATTAATTACAACAATAAAAGTAATTTTCATCATGAACAAGAACATGAACAACATCACATTAAACTACAGAAATTCCAAAATGACATTTCCCTTACATTCAACTAGCAAAAGTGCATTCATCTTTGCCATGTTACATTTATTTAGTTAACTAGTACTATACGCTATATTAACAAAAACATAAATGGCATTAACAAAAACACTTAAACTGACAAGCTGGGCAATACTGCACTCATAATTGAATGCGATTCATCAAATGAACGTGATATTGCATAGCTTGATCCACGACTATGTGTATTAAATGCCGCTCCATCTGAAAGCATGAAATGGAGATTTATCACAGAATCGGATTTACTGACGAGAAGCGCATGACAATCACATGCAATTTATCATGCAGCCCTTGTTTGTTGATCACAAAGTACAAAGTAGATGAGGAAAACTAGAATGCCGGGTGTATTCAGAGCATCGCCATTACTGTCTAGAGTGCGTGGAATGGTGCGCTGTGATTGGTTGAGCGGATATATCGCATTCTGTAGAGAAAGGAGACAGGCTTTTCTCAAAAAAAAAGGGAGAAAACATGACAAAATAACTCGGCGGATATCGCATTTTGCGTAAAATTAAAAATGTACTTTTCAATAGGGACCAGATACAATACTGATTTTGGAGGAAACTCAACTCGCTATTCAGAACCAAACTCTACACACATCAATATAACATAAGATGGCCAGATTTACTGAACAGGGCAAATTAACGTGAGAGCGCAATCCCATAGAAGCAATGGTGAGAGTAGAAAGTTCATTAAAGAACATAGAAACAACATCTTGTTTCCTTTATGACAAAAGAGAAGGGGTTTAAGAAATGCTTTTTTGGGAATTAAATTATGGCACAAATACTGGTGCAAACCTTAAATCGTAGTGTGTGATTTATTTAAATACTCTTCTCTTGTCAAGTTTGTATTTCAAAGGAAAACTCTAGAAAATGCAAATATAATAAGGTCAGCCCCTAAATAACTGTCCTTATCATTGCTGATGTTTCGCTGCATGTCTTTAGTTTTTAACTCTGAAAGAGGGTTTGCGCTGACGAGCTGTTAGTAAATCTGGCTCTAATAGGTCAAAATTCTTGCGTTGTAAATGATCTATAAACTACTGGTGAAATGGCAGATAAAAAAAGTGAACAGATGAGTGCAGATTAAGGCTTGTGTACAGCTGAACACACAGTGATATTACTGTAATTACTACATAAATAAATATGAATATAAAAGTTGATGACATACCTTATAATTTCCTATATAGGAACAGTCATAATGGTAGCAGTAAATGTGTGGCCCTATAACCAAATCCAGAGAAATTAAAATAATGGCAATGCCGGCGGTTATAGTACTGAAAATGTTCATTCCAAGTGAAGCATTCACCTATAGGGAGAAAACAAACAACATAAAACAGATTAATAAATTAGCAAGAACTTTAAAGCTATGTCATAGATGGAAAATTATATAGAGTGATAAAAATACACTACTTGACGTAAAAGAATAAATAAATTAATAATAGCCTCCAGCAGCAATCATCATGACCAGAGCATGTGAGCGGAGCGGAGCGGTTTTCCGCTCTATGGACGTGCGCTCCACTCAGTCGCTCAACCGCCCAAGCAAGCGCTCCGTTAATATTCCGCTCACGCTCGCCGTAAACCAATTCCCGCTCAGATCACGCTCCGACATAACATTTCTCTAGTAGGGCTATTTGTTTTCTGTTTGTACCGAAACTGTCTAAAATTATGCATGCTGATAAATAGCAATTATCATGTTTCAAAACGAAATTCTTACATTCTTAATTTTATTAATTGTATTTATTAAAATGTATTCAATATATTAATATAATCTTAGCAAACACAGCCTAGCTAAAATGCAAAAAATGAAGAAGTGTATTTTTGTATTTTCGTTCACTTTATTTCCATGAAAATAGCTGCCGTTGTTGTGTGATAGAACATTCAAAACAGGCTCATTACAACACAAAGGCACACACCCATGAGATGAAATGTGCGATCTTTACAAAATACACCTGGATTATAAAGCCTGTGAAAAGCACACACAAGATAACATGCACTAGGATTTTGAAAACTGGGTTGAGCGAGCGCCGCTGAGCGTATTGAGCGAGTGGAGCGGAATCTTCAGAAAGGCTCTCAGTGCTCTTAAGGAAATATTACCGCTCCGCTCACATGCTCTGATCATGACTTTACAGTCCAGTCAATCTTCACTGAATTGTTTAGCTTATAACAAATATACTGTTTAAGGTACAACTGGAAATCCTGCCTCTTACTGTTAGTAAAAAAAAAAAAACTGCTTAGTGTAATTATTTACTGTCTAAGATACAGTGTGTGATCATGAGCTACACTTCATAAAAACAAATTGATGAATCACATATCGTAGGATGTGGAGTGTGAAGGTGTGGAGTTATCATTTGCAGCTTAAAATTGTCTACACTTCATAAACTCAAAGCCCTCAGGTTTGCAAAGGTAGAAACCAATTAAAAAAATAAAAGATTTAGGGAGAAATATGGGACTGTGCTGCACCATGTACAAAAAATATGGAAGAAATGTTGTTATTGCATTGACCCTACCCAGAAGAAAAATAGGAAGCATTCTCCAAAACTTGACCATGGGTTTTTCAGCTTAGACAACATGGGACTTAATATTGGCCTTAAATAAACTGGAAAAAAAATTGTCACCTCAATTCCTAGTTTGTGTTTATGCTTAACAATTCTTGCACACGGACTAGAGTACAACAACTTAATCCACAGAATGAAATAGTTTCCAAGATTAATAATAATAATACACTTTATTTATAACACACTTTATATTTGAGCAGAATCCAAAAGTGCTACAGATTAAAACAAAAAAGAAATCCACAGTCTGTGGGGTCCTCAGAGTGCTGTGTACATACCAAACACAAACTGGAGGGTGAATTAATTTTATTTTCGGCAGCAATGCAGAGTGAGCCTGCGGTAATGTACTGAGAAGAGCGAGAAAGACCAAAAATTAGGCTTGCGCTGGAACATTATGTAACCTATATTGAAAGACAGAACACTTATTTGTATGACTGTTTCTTACGATGACAGATCCCCAGTAAGGAAGTCCACTATAGACAAAGATAAGATCTGCATGAACTGTAGACACAATGCCTAACAGGAGAGTCAGCAGACCGATCATTATCTGGACCGTCTGTGAGGGACAAAAAAAATTCAGAAAGTGTGAAGGAGTCTTTCATGAAGGGAAACACTATAATATATACAATATAAATTTATAGCATCTGTAGTTATGGATTTATGATTGTACTAGAAAAATATCACAAAAATATTCTGCAAGTACTTGCGGATGTGTAAGATTGGATTACTTCACATTTTTTGATAGTTTGCAACTCCTAAAACATTGTTCTCTGTGACTGAAACACTGTAAAGTTGACTGTTTTGGGTTTACGAGACATCTCTCACCCCCAAGGGCTTTCGGCTGGCCTTTCAGAAATGCCTGAAGTCCATGAAGAGGTGAAACTCCCGCCACCTGTTGTACATAAACAGGAGCATTTGTCGTAACAGGTGTTGGTTGTGTTGGCGGTTGCATCTGGATGATGAGCGTTGAAGAGTTCATGGGTATATTCTGGTTCTGGTTTTGGGTTCTGAATCTCCGACTGACCTGTACAAAATCAGAAACAGAAGGAGCTTATCTAATGTGAAGAGGAAGACTGTTCCAGCGTCTCGGACCTGCAGTTGCAAAAGCACGATCACCTCATTTTTTAAGTCTAGATCTCGGCACGATGAGCAGACAGATACAGATGGAGCAGGTTTGATACGTAATTAAGGGACCAAATTATTGAGGGCTTCATAAACATATTAGAATTTTAAAATAAATTCTATATTTGATGGGTAACCATTGCAGTGCATATGAAATAGGAGTTACCGGCTCATACTTGCGGGACCCAGTTTTTGCGTTTTGCACTAGCTGTAGACAGGAGAGGGAAGACTGAGAAGCCCCACAATAAATTGAATTACAGTTATCTAAACATATTTGTATGTTTGTTAAAAATGGAAGCCAGAGGTAGCATGTACAGGGTCAACAGAACCGGCCCTAGGATTGATCCCTGTGGAACTCCACAATTAAGAGGTATACTAAAGGAGGTCTGTAGACCAATATTAACACTTCTATAATGTTCTAAATAATGTTCAATTTCTTGCACAGAACGATCGCTTTGCTTGTTAAGACCTCAATTTATCATCAGGAGCCACAGATATTAAAGGGGTCATATGATGCTGCTAAAAAGAACATTATTTTTGTGTATTTGGTGTAATGAAATGTTTATGTGGTTTAAGGTTAAAAAACACATTATTTTCCACATACTGTACATTATTGTTTCTCCTCTATGTCCCACCTTCTGAAACACGGTTCCATTTTTACAAGGCTTATCGCTCTGAAAAGCGAGGTGTGCTGTGATTGGCCAGCTATCCAGCGCATTGTGATTGGCCGAATGCCTCAAGCATGAGACGGAAATGTTACGCCTCTTAACATACTGTGATGCCCTGTCCGGCAAAAACATAAAACCCATTATAAAACGACATGGCAGTGGCGGAAACAACAAGAATAAAAGGTACGCCTTCTTTCTTTGCGTGAACATCTGGGCGGCGTTACTGCAAATCTTCCCACATACTGACGTAGACATGTGGGGGCGTGTTAGAACGAGTCGTTTCAGGGGGGCATGGACGAGTCTCAACTTTTATAAAGAATATCTTTTTGGATTTGATACTATAGTCTTTGCAACTTCACAGATCTTCTTTATTCACCAAGAGCTTGTAACAGAGAAAGGAAAATTTGAAATCGCATCATATGACCCCCTTTATACTTGTGTTGCTTTTTTGACTCTCATATTGACAGTATCCATTGACTTCCATTTAAGAAGCACCAAGGACCATGATTTCAACTAAAAATCTTTTTTAGGCCTACTGTTCTACTGAAAACAGAAACCTTACATATTGGATGGCCTGAGGGCGAGTATATTAACAGCTAAATTTCATTTCAGGGTGAACTATCCCTTTAAGGGCGCTGCGCTTAGACATTTTTCCTGCCTGGGACAGTCTTGCACACTTACTTCCTGTCATGTGCACATGTTCTATAGTTGGAGACTATAGACAGTCCCTCGATCATGACAAGCTGGCGACCATTATCTAGCAACTCCTGCTTCAACTTTGCCATGTGAGAGACTATTTTCACTTGCAGGACACACAGTGCACTAGAAGAGGGCTGCTCTGGGACCTGAAAATGTTAACTACCTTGTATGCCTTAGCAACTGGTTAAATGCTGACTAGAAAAATAGTCTTCTGTGTGTTCTGTTTAAGCTTGGCAAGCAGGAAATTGAAACTGATTTGAGATTGAAACATATATATGAAACAAACATGCTAAAATCAATAGTGTATGTTTAATTTCACTACAAGTGTGCGTTCAATCACAGTTAATAACACAAAAAGGTTGTGATTAATCGCAATTAAATAATTTAACCTATTGATAGCCCTAGTTTTTATGTTTTGTCATAATTATACTTGTTACATCAGGCTTTTATGAGCATTTTATTTTTTAAATTCATGTATCAAAAATGACTTCAGTTTTTGAAAGGTCATTCAATACCGTGATAAAAGCTTTAACAGTTATTTTGATATGAAAATTGCTTTCCATCGAATCATAAAATTACTACCAGAGCACAAAACAAAAGTTATTATCAGAGTTCTCTTTCTATAAATTACACAACCCAGTGGTTCTTGAGGTCAGAAAAGTAATAAAAATGGTAGGTTGCTGTCTGTGATATATTTTCATTTCAAAACAACACAAGAAATGCCACAACTATACTCCTATCCACTAGGGCTGCACGGTTATGACAAAAATCATAATTGTCGATTATTCCCTTTAAATTGTAATTGTGATTGTTAATTCCATATAGTATTGTTCAAAATAATAGCAGTACAATGTGACTAACCAGAATAATCAAGGTTTTTCGTATATTTTTTTATTGCTACGTGGCAAACAAGTTACCAGTATCAGTAGATTCTCAGAAAACAAACAAATGAGACCCAGCATTCATGATATGCACGCTCTTAAGGCTGTGCAATTGGGCAATTAGTTGAATTAGTTGAAAGGGGGTGTGTTCAAAAAAAATAGCAGTGTGGCATTCAATCACTGAGGTCATCAATTTTGTGAAGAAACAGGTGTGAATCAGGTGGCCCCTATTTAAGGATGAAGCCAACACTTGTTAAACATGCATTTGAAAGCTGAGGAAAATGGGTCGTTCAAGACATTGTTCAGAAGAACAGCGTACTTTGATTAAAAAGTTGATTAGAGAGGGGAAAACCTAAAAAGAGGTGCAAAAAATGATAGGCTGTTCAGCTAAAATGATCTCCAATGCCTTAAAATGGAGAGCAAAACCAGAGAGACGTGGAAGAAAACGGGAAGACAACCATCAAAATGGATAGAAGAATAACCAGAATGGCAAAGGCTCAGCCAATGATCACCTCCAGGATGATCAAAGACAGTCTGGAGTTACCTGTAAGTACTGTGACAGTTAGAAGACGTCTGTGTGAAGCTAATCTATTTTCAAGAATCCCCCGCAAAGTCCCTCTGTTAAAAAAAAGGCATGTGCAGAAGAGGTTACAATTTGCCAAAGAACACATCAACTGGCCTAAAGAGAAATGGAGGAACATTTTGTGGACTGATGAGAGTAAAATTGTTCTTTTTGGGTCCAAGGGCCACAGGCAGTTTGTGAGATGACCCCCAAACTCTGAATTCAAGCCACAGTACACAGTGAAGACAGTGAAGCATGGAGGTGCAAGCATCATGATATGGGCATGTTTCTCCTACTATGGTGTGGGGCCTATTTATCGCATACCAGGGATCATGGATCAGTTTGCATATGTTAAAATACTTGAAGAGGTCATGTTGCCCTATGCTGAAGAGGACATGCCCTTGAAATGGTTGTTTCAACAAGACAATGACCCAAAACACACTAGTAAACGAGCAAAGTCTTGGTTCCAAACCAACAAAATTAATGTTATGGAGTGGCCAGCCCAATCTCCAGACCTTAATCCAATTGAGAACTTGTGGGGTGATATCAAAAATGCTGTTTCTGAAGCAAAACCAAGAAATGTGAATGAATTGTGGAATGTTGTTAAAGAATCATGGAGTGGAATAACAGCTGAGAGGTGCCACAAGTTGGTTGACTCCATGCCACACAGATGTCAAGCAGTTTTAAAAAAACTGTGGTCATACAACTAAATATTAGTTTAGTGATTCACAGGATTGCTAAATCCCAGAAAAAAAAATGTTTGTACAAAATAGTTTTGAGTTTGTACAGTCAAAGGTATACACTGCTATTTTTTTGAACACACCCCTTTCAACTAATTGCCCAATTGCACAGCCTTAAGAGCGTGCATATCATGAATGCTGGGTCTTGTTTGTTTTCTGAGAATCTACTGAACCTACTGGTAACTTGTTTGCCACGTAGCAATAAAAAATATACTAAAAACCTTGATTATTCTGGTTAGTCACATTGTACTGCTATTATCAATTATATCTGGTGTCTGAATAATTTACAATGAATGATGTTTATACCATTGTTTGATGCAACTGCATGCCATATTTTTATATTAAAATAAACAAGCTAAAAACTGAACTGAAAAAACTGAAAAACTTTTAGTGCTTTTCTATAGTATTAAGCCTCAAATGTCACATCGGATTGGTTTCTTATTTACATAATAAAAAAATTGAATAAAATATGAATGGTATTATGTTATACTAAAACTAAAATTAAATTAATGGAAAAAAAACCCTTAAGATAAAATGTAGAATGAAAAATACTTATCTTAAGCATGCAGAATAACATAAGTGGACTTTAAACGATTACGTAATTGTAGCAGATATAATTGTAATTGCGATTAGAAATTCGATTAATTACGCAGCCCTACTATCCACCCTATTTCTGCAAGATGGCGGGTTGAGTAGTCAAGTTGTTTCGTGCTCTCACAAAACAACCCAATTTAGCTTGGGGGAGGCTGCAAGATGGCGGGTTGAGTAGTCAAGTTGTTTCGTGCTCTCACAAAATTTCCCAAGTATAGTTTAGCTTGATAAGTTTTTTTCCACCTCCACCTGCTAATACACATACCCGAAGTTGTGGTGCCGATATGGAAGATCATGAAATGGAAATAGCAATAGGTTCGAGCAAAAGGGAGAGAGGAACTGATTCTGATCCACCCATACCGAGTAAACCCCAAAAAGGAAAAAAGGCTAAAAAACCAACAGAGTGTGAGGAAAACGAGGTGCCCAATTCGGCTATCTTGGATGCAATTAAAGCCCTTGGAACTAAGGTAGATTTACAGCACGAAGAATTAAGCACGCAGATGAAGCAGCACAGTGCGATGATTGCAAGCGTTGCTAAGTCCGTCCAAATAAATGCGCAGGAGTTACGAGAATGCAAAGACAAAATTAAAATGATGGAGAACAAATTGAAAATCTATCCGAAGTCAATAATGATCTGAAAATTCGTGTGCTGGAAGAGGAAAGATACAAGAGGAGATGGTATCTTCGCATAAAAGGTCTCAAGGAGAACTCAAACGAGCGCATAAGAGAGGATGTGATTCAACTTCTGGGCAAGATAACCGCCTGAGTTTGCTTCTACTATGGAGGAGGCTGTGGATGTCGTGCATCGGGTGGGAAGAAAGGAGACCGGTCGTTTGAGAGAGGTGATCATTCTTTTTACCCGCAGATTGGTGCGGGACGAAGTATGGAAGAGAACCAAGTCGTCAGCAGTGTGCAAAGAAGCTGGCATCAGTTTTGCCGAAGACCTGACGAAAGAAGATAGACTGTTGAGAAGTGAATTATGGCCAAGAATCGCACAAGCCAGAAAGGAAGGCAAGGCGGCTGGGTTTAGAGGTCCATTTGGGTATATAGAGGGTAAACGTATCACTTAAAAAGGGTATTGACTGCTTCTCTCTGATATGAGGTGAGGTGGGGTGATAAAGAAATGGGATTCAGTTTTTTCTATTCCACAAACGCTAAACGTAGTTTACATCTTTATTTGGATTTAAATTTGTAATTTTTGTATTAAATTTTTTGTTTTTTTTTTCTGTTTAATTGTTCATGTTCGTGTTAAAATCTGATATCTCATTTTCTTCTTTAAATTGTAGGGGTTTAAAGGACTCAGTTAAGAGAAAGGCAATTTTCTTATTTTGCAAAAGTCAAAAATCACATTGTTTTTTTCTACAAGAAACACATTCAGAGTTGGCAGATGTTACCTTTTGGAAAAAGCAGTGGGGGGATGTTATGTTATTTAGTCATGGTTCAAATCGGTCTGCAGGGGTCGCTATATGCATGAATAAATGCCCAGGCAAGATTATTACACACAGGGCTGATGTTAATGGCCATTGGCTTGCAGTGGTCCTATACTTAGACGAAATATTTTTCATTTTAGTTAATGTTTATGGGTATAATGTTCAAACCCAGAATAAAGGCCTGTTGGAGACAATAACAAATGTCATAAGTGACCTAAAAACTAGTTACCCTACAGATTATATTTTAATCGGTGGCGATTTTTAACACATGTCACCAGATGAATACATGGATAGACAACCATCTAAATTTGATATTTCTCATGCTAACAGTATTATTCAAAATTTCTGCTTATCCAATGGATTAATTGATATTTGGAGAAAACTTAAACCCCACTGCCAGACACTTTTCGTGGTTCAAACCGAATGCCACTTCAAAGTCAAGAATTGATTATTGGCTTGGATCTGAATCTCTTTCAAGTAATGCGACTAAGTGTAATATTTCAGGTGCCCCCTTAACAGATCATTGTGTGATCAACTTAATCTTAGAACAAAGAAATAAACCTGTAATACTAGAGGCTATTGGAAATTTAATGCAGATTTGTTGAATCATACTGATTTTTGTACATATACCAAAAAAATATAATTGCTGAATTTAAAGTAAAAAAGATGCCAAGTGGTATTAAATGGGAGTATTTAAAAACATAAATTAAGAGAATATTCATGACCTTTAGCAAAAATCTGATGAAAAAGAAACGTAAAAAAGAATTCCAGTTAATACAAGATATTAATAAATGCTGTTGTCAACCTAACATGTCAGATGAAGATAAAGAAAAACTTATTAAGCTTCATTCCATTCTAGATGAATTCTATATTAAAAAGGCAAAAGGGGCATATGTGAGATCCAGAGCTAAGTGGCTGGAAGAGGGGGAAAAAAATAGCTCATACTTCATTAATTTGGAGAAAAGACGACAAGAAAAAAAAATTTGATCAGTAGTTTAATTGTGAACCAAGTAGAACAATTAAATCACAACTTGATAGTAAAAGAGGTGTTTAAATTTTACTCCAATTTGTATTCCTCTTCTTTTTCCTCTGTTAATTCAAATTCTTTTTTTCAGATGATAAAAAATAATATACCATCTATTGATAGTGTATTTAAAGAACTATGCGATTCAGACCTAACCTTACAAGAGCTTGATGCGGCGATTAAACAGAGTAAACCTGGTAAATCACCGGGTCCTGATGGGTTAACCACAGATTTTTATATAATTTTTTTTTGGGATGACCTAAAATATCTTTTATTTGAAGCCTTACAAGAGTGTATAAATAATATTGAATTATTGCCAACTATGAAACAAGGGCTTATAATTTTGATACCAAAGCCAGGAAAAGATAAAAGGATATTAGATAATTTACGCCCCATAACACTACTTAATACTGATTACAAACTGTTTACTAAAGCACTGGCTTCCAGATTAAAAACAGGAATATCACAAATTATTAGTGTGACCCAATCAGGATTCTTAAAGGATAGGTCAATTCATAATAATATCAGGTTAGTTTTTGATTTGGTTGAATATGGTCATTTAATTGAAGAGGATGGTTTAATTTTTATTTCTGGATTTCTATAAGGCCTTTGACATGGTGGAGCATTCTTTTATTTTTCAAACTCTTAAACACTTTGGTTTTGGTCCTAAATTTATTAGTATTGTTGGAATGCTTTATAAAGACATAAACAGTTCTGTAGCTCTTACTCAAGGTACATGTCCAAGATTTGAGGTTAGAAGAGGCATCAGGCAAGGTTGTGGATGTTCTCCTTTATTATTTATTATGGTAGCAGAAATGTTGTCTATTTTACTCAAAATGGGAACCATATTAGGCATTGATTTTGAAAGTAATAATTTTATTGTCAGTCAGTTGCTGATGACACTACTCTTTTTTTAAGAAATGAACAGCAAATACCCCTAGCACTTCAGTTAATTAAGTTTTTTTTCAGAAGCTTCAGGTTTAAAGCTAAATATGTCAAAATGTGAGTTATTGGCCATTCATGATCATCCTAATGTAACATTATACAATATCCCAGTGAAAAATGAAGTCAAATATTTAGGTATCTGGTTATCTAAGAGGATGGATAATTTAGAACATTTAAATTTTGATAAAACTTTGGATAATTGTAAATTAATAATGAATACTTGGCTGCAGAGAGACATAACAATTTTTTGAAGAATTTTATTGACAAAAGTAGAGAATCTTTCTAGATTCATCTATCCATGTTTCTCTTTATCAGTTTCTGCTGCAAAAAGGATAAAGGCGGTTAACAAATTAAACTTTGATTTTATATGGAAAATGAAAAGTCATTATATACGTAAAAGTGACATGATTAAAGATTATGAAGAAGGAGGTCTTAAAAGATTGACTTTGATATTATGAATGGGGTCATCAAACTTAGATGGTTGCAGGCTTTCATTAATGATAAGTCCTCTTTCTGGTTTGAGATTCCTACTATCGTATTTAATAAATGTGGTGGCATAAGTTTTCTGCTGCAATGTGACTTTGAACTTTCGAAACTCCCTGTAAAACTTTCTGCTTTCCATCAACACAAGTATTATTATACTGGAAATTGATTTTCAAGCAAAATTTTAGCCCTCATAATATGTCAATCTGGAACAACAGATGTATAACTGTGAACAGAAAATCTTTGTTTATTGATGAGTGGTGGCAGAAGGGGGGCATATGGTCACTAACACATTTAGTGGACAATGTGGGAAATATACTAAGCCATGTTGCTTTTTGTGGTAAATACAATATAAGTTGCTCTTCTAAAATGTATGAAAAAATTATCAAGAATATTCCATTAAAGATGCTTAAATTAGTAAGTGAACATCTGAAACATTCAAGGATAATACCTAAAGTACAAGAACTTATTATAGAAAATGTAAGCTTTGTTGACAGAAAATGTTCAAACAAATTCTTAAGAGACTGTTTAATACATCAATGTTTCCCAGGACCAGTATTAAGAAATTACATTTTTTGTCATTATGAGAAGAAAGAAGTGTGTAAAATTAGGACCAATTTTCTTTCATTTCCTGTTAATCCTAAATGTAAAGAGGTGCACTTTAAAATTCTGAATCATATATATCCAACAAAAAATTTTTTAAGAACGAGATTTAATGTTGGGCATTCAAATTTATGTCAAATATGTAAGGTAGAGATAGAAAACGGTTGAACACTTGTTTTTTTCAATGCATTTTGGTAAACAAATTTTGGAATGATGCATTGAGATGGATGCAACAAAGAATTCCTGTAAGGTTGATACTGTCGTGGGAATTTATTAAATTTGGGCTATTAATAAAGGATAAAAAGGTATCCTATGTAATTTAATAATGTGTGTTGCTTTTGCTGAAATTTTATATACACAAATGTAAATTTTTCAAATCCCTCCAAAATTAGTGGTTTTTAAGGAGGAGTTTAAAGTATATTCGGAGACCGTGAGAAGGATGAAAAGTCCTAAAGCAGTGTATTTGTACTCCTTATTGGAAGACTTTGATTTTATAAATTGAATATTGTCCAACTCCCCTACTTTATATATTTATTTGTTCATTTAATTTTTTTTGTATTTTATTTAAATTTTTTCTTTTTCTTTTAGTTTTATTTTCACCTAGGCTTCAACTTTTCTGGCCTGCTGATGTGAATATGTATAGTGTGTTGTAATATTTGTATGTACGCTCAGGTTTGATTGTAAATCTGAAACTTCGAATGACTTTTTTTTGTTAAGGTTCAATAAATGTCAAATAAAAAAAAAAATAAAAAAAAAAATAAAAAAAAATGTTTTGGGACTTCCGGTTCATCAGCCGCTGGAGGGGATAGAGTGGTGGAACTATGAAGTCACTTTGTAGGCAAAACCCCGGAAGCGAGTTAGCATTTGAGCACTTCCGGTTCCACTGTCCCAGAGTCAATGGGTTTTTTGAATGGGATTTTGGTTATATGCCTTAAATAAGGTCTTTGGTTCACACAGGCTCAAGATACTTTCACGTTTTATTCTACGACACACAAAACTCACTAGTTACACCCCACTCCTGTTATGTTTCTTTAAAAAGACGGTTGCTAACAAGTTGCTAAATTGGACTACAGGCACTGTCGGAGACATAAAACATCACACTGAACAGTTTATCAATTTACAGTATTTTCCAGTTGTAGTATAATTTACAGTACAATTAATTGTAGAATAACCAATTAATATTTTCCCGCATTTTATATTGCTGTTTGACTTTTTTTTTTTTTTGCTTGCCCTGAAATGCATCACAAGTCTTTGGATGGAAGATGATTGATTTATCTCTTTCCTACTGATGCGGAGACTTCAGGGTTCGTAGGTAAACTCATATTACGATTATTCCACGTAAACACTACATTTACCGGTTTAGTCACGGTGAAAGTGAAGCTTTAACGATGCATAAAGCCACAGTAAATTTAAATGTTTATGGCCAAATGAAGCTGTTACAGAGCACATAGATTGAGGATTTCATAGAAGCGAAAATAACATTTTCTGTACCCACCCTAACAAAGCTGAAATGTGGTACTTTATAAACTAAAAAAATTATAAACTAAAATAACCATAACCAAAACATATCCACGCAACGTACTCACTCTGCTGTTATTTAATATATTAAATGCACTAGAATTGTATTGAAATAGTTCATGGAGACACGTTTTTAATTAAAATATTCATATTAATCAAGGATTTATTTACTTTTAATGCATTCATTTCTTTTATTCACTTTACTATGTCCCTGCTAACACACGACGTAACAGTTACGTAACGTATTGGTAATTATTGGGTAATTCCGTGACTTACCAATTGACAACGTAACTACGACGTCGCATGACTGTAATTTTGTTACCACCCCATTACCAACTCACAACGTCGTCAGTACATCCTTCCAACGTGACCAGATAACCAAGAACGTCCCAGAAAGGTTCTCTATTCGTTATATATTGGTAACTTCATGACTTACTGGCAACGTAACTACAACGTCGTATGCACGTAATTTCATTACCATAACTTTTGTACGTGATTTATATGCTCTCTGAGTATAGTGATATTTAAAAAGTGTAATTAAACTTCAGACACAAGATTAAACGTTCCTTAAAGATAAAATGTGTTTCTTTTTCACCAAGTCAGAATATGGACATGTTTTAATATATAGTGACGCAACAAACAGCAATAACTCATCAACATCTGACACACCTATCAAAAAGAAATAACAACAAAAGAAATACATTTTGTGAAACTTTCTATTTCGTAAGGAGTTATGAATGTGAAATAATGACACAGACTGGCTACACCATCTCATCTGCCGCAGATACTGTATCAGGAGGACAGCGCATTTGTTTGAGGCACTTTTCACTTCAACTGTGTCTGACAGGAGAATTAGCTTTTCTGAGGTGAGTCTTACAATTTATAGTAAATAAATAGGTTGATAAAATGTATAAAACAAAGTAAAAACAAAAGTCTTGAACTCTGTAAAGATGCTGAAACCCTTTTTAATATTATTGTTTTTATTTGCTGCTAGCCGTTGAGAGTTGCCATGGCAACCGCGGACACTTCAACAACTGCGACAGAGAGGACGCGTCTGACACTTTCTCTGTTTCTCGTCAGTTATACCAAAGAAAAGTTCAACAACTGCAACAGATTGGTTAAGTAACATATGTTAATATCATCCACAGTCTACTTTAAGTACTTTTTTTAGTATTTATACCTCTGTGATATGGTATATTTCCTTAATTATCTGAAATGTTTGTTAGCAAATATTACGCTAGCGTAGAAACATAACCATAGCATAATTGATTTGAGCTCTTATTAATGAAAGTTTGGGCTTTTAATCACATCTTATGTGTAAAGGGGCGGTTTTGATAGCTTTGTAAATGTTTTGCTGATAATTTGTCAATAGATAAATGGAAGTAAGCTAATTAATTTAACCTGAAAGTCTGCACTGTAGAGTCTGTCAGTGACGTCACTTGCACACAGTCTAAAATGGGCTGAAACTATTTCAAACCACTGTTTCAAACACGTTTTGATTGTTCACTATAAACAAATTCTGGTATCTTAAGATTTTTTTGTATTTTTTATTTTGTATTTTCCCCTATTCTCTAGTTTGTTTATTTCTAATAAGGAGCTGGAGGCCGTGGAGCAGCAGATCTACAACCTCGTTGAGAAGCAGGCTCAGCTGAGAGAGCGGAGAGCCGTGCTGGAAACATTCCCGGGTTGATGCTCACAAGTCCGGGGTAAGTATACAGCACGCTGCTAACTCTCCCACCCCCTCTACTCTGTGTGGTTCTCTGCACAGGCCCGGTGTACCCAGGACACAATCTTCCCAGATGTCCTTCACCCCGTGCCACAGCGTAAGACATGAGCCAGGTCCCTGGGCGACAACCTCTCTCCCCCCGCTGCCTCCGGTCTTCGTGATCTCCACTGGAAACCTATTTGCTCCACTTCACGAGAAAGAACACGACTCTGTGTTCGTCAGAGACTCCATTATCCGGCACGTTCGTGCTATATTAGCTGAAGGTAATGTGCACACTCACTGTTTCCCTGGTGCTTGTGTTCTTGATATTTCTGCACAGATACCCGCGATCCTGAAGGGGGACGAGAGCATCGGAGCGGGCGTGCTTCACGATACCAAAGCTGCGGCAGACGCAGACACTAAAGAGGGACTTCAGGAGCCTGATCGAGACGGTGCGCAGCATATCGCCTGTACGATGATCATAATGTCAGGACCTCTTCCCATGTATAGATGAGGACACGAAAGGTTCAGTAGATTTTTTGCTCTAAATGAATGGTTATTGTCATGGTGTAAAGGAACAGAAACTGCTCTTTGTTAATAATTGGAATCTTTTCTGGGAGCGTCCTAGGCTTTTTCTCTCTGATGGCCTGCACCCCAGCAGAGTCGGAGCAGAACTGCTGTCGGACAACATCTCCAGGACTCTCAACTCCATATGACTAATAAGCCAATTCTCAAATAACTGCTATGATGGCTTTTGTTCTACCACTTAAATAGAAGTACTTGCGCTGTCCAATCAATAAAGACTGTAACTGTTCCAGTGTTAATTTTGACAGGCATTTTTGATTTAGCATTAGTCTTTATGTTGAGACGAAAATGCTTAATAGTCTTAGTCACATTTTAGTCTTTTGTGTCTTTCATAGTTTTAGTCTATGAAAAGTCATTGCATTTTTTTCAACTTTTAGTCATTATATGTAGTCTTCAAACAAAAATAGTAATGAATTCTTCTCTCTGTAGACCAAACCAATTAATTTTATGTTAAATTTAAATCAAGGATTGAATTTGGAAAAACTTGAATAAATGATGACAATTCTGTGTTTTACCATGTTTAACTATTTGAATGCATAACACAACACAACTTAATTTATTCATTTTATTTTTTTCTTAAAGTAGCCTTACTGATATATCATATATATATATATATATATATATATTATATATATATATATATATATATATATATATATATATATATATATATATCAATCATATATCACTGATATCATACCTCAAAGTGACGATGTTACTGACGTACTTCCTTGTATTGTGCATGCTGCATATTACTGATATTAACTATATTTCCAAAATGAGCTGTAGAGGCCAAAATGAGCATATATGAATGTAAGAGCCTTACGTTACATTTATAACAATCATTGTTAATGTTTGAATTGTATTTCAGGGCAGTTTGTGAAGACAGATAATCAAGAGATGTGACAAACTGTACAGAAGTCAGTTCCAGATCCACCCTCCACACCAGACCTCTCTCTCATATGGATTGCTGTCTACTAGCATACTTTCGGTTGATGCAGATATTACTCAGGCACATGAACACTTGAATATTGCAATCATAGAGAAAGTAAGAATTACTGAAGATTTAAGAATTTAATGTTAATTGCTTAAACATTATATATACTGTTTTAGCAATTAACATTAATAGTTTTTTTGGTGTCCAAAGCACCTAAAAGCCAATTCACACCGCCATACTCCAACAGTTCAAAAAAAACAAAATAAGCATGTTTTTTTAAATAGTTTTTTTGGCAGTGTGAACTGGCCATAATGATGTATGTTAGGTGTGAGATTCATTAAACCTGATTTGCTATAATACATCTGTTCATAAAGATATTGCATATGATTTTCAGTTAATTGTTTGTAGTGGTTTGGGTTAAGGGTGTGATTAGCTGATGTATTATTGTGGGAGCATGTGATTAGTTGATGAATTGTGTGCATGGTTAATGATGGCGATATAGTATTTAAATGCAAAGTGCCTACTAAGACTTGAATATTTGTGCATAATGTTTTGACCCTGGATGCTAACAGAAGGATATAGATATTTAAATATATGGACATTTATTTATTATTAATATATTTTAATCTATCTATGCTTCTGTATGGGCTGAATGCTTTCATTCACATTTTGCTGTATATCCTATGTTTTTTTCTATAATAATTTGGGTGTATTACTGGTCATATTTGTTTGTTAATAAATGAACTGAATTCATTTCGAGTCTGTATTTATTATTCACAGCTGCTGAAACAGCCTTTAAATTAGTTTGGGCATATGAGGACATAAATTAGATTAAACTACTGCATGTCCGCCCATAAAAAATAAAAAAATTATCAAAAATTACCAACTGATTACCAGCACACAACTACCGATTCGCGACGTTGCCACGACGTCGCAGTTACTTACTGGTAACGTCACAAAGTTACGTTGTGGCGACGTATACGCACCTTTAAAGGTATTTATTACCGGGTTCAGCTCTCATTAATAATTGATGTCTGGCCGGAGATCAGTGAGAAAGACCAGAGAGAAATCACCGCTGCATCAGCGCGTGCAGTCGCACGAGCTCACAGTTAAAGCATTTTTATAGTTTTAAGAGCTTTTTAAAATAAAATGTTACCGCGAATGCACACAATCCACCCATTAGAACACAACAAGAGCTAAATTCAGGTGTTTGTGAGCTATTTAATTGTGAAAATGACTATTTGAAGCGCGAGACAGTCTAAGGGAAACATAGATCTCTCGAACTCCAGGACCGCTGATTCTGGCTTTTTCGTCGCAAGAACGAACAAATCAAGTACAAGATTATTTCAAAATACATAATAGCTTGGCGAATATAAACGAAAAACAGCCACGTGAACATAAACTGTTGAGAAATAAAATCTGAAGTGGATCATGATACTGGATTTGAATATTAAAGTGACTGCAATTTACCAGCTGCTTTTCTGTCTTCAATTTTAATCTATTAAAAATCAGAAAATCATTCGTCTTGGCTGCTTTTTTTTTGTATGTGTGCATGTATTCATGTATTATTATTATTATTATTATTATTATTACTTTGCTCTAACAAAGAAATAATCTATATTTAACTAAATCGATGACGTTCTTTACATTTGATTTGTCCATTTCTGCATCTAAACACCTCTAAACTTAAAACATGCACTATTAAACTATTTTTAGCAATTTCCTTTATCGTCCAATTTAACTGGTGTACACACACACTTTTATTTTCATAATAAATTTGGTTTTTTTAGATTATAGACAGTTACAGTGGCCTATAATAAATATTAACAGGTTTTGTTCAAGCTGCTTAAAATGTTTGAAGTAGCTATTTTTTTAAATGTAAATCCTAAAAAAAAAAAAAAAAAAAAAAAAAAAAGGTTTTTTCGGAAAACCAGCCATATTTACGAAAAAGGTGCTTAACCTATAGAAAAATAAAACTATGAATTAAATTAGAGTTTAATTTTAGTAATGACCATTTTTTGTTGTCATAAAACCTTCTTCTTTACAATACAAAATAACAATTGTCAATAGTAAATATTATGAAACAATAACTGTTGTATTTTTTTTTCGGATCATTATATAGTTTATGTATTAGAATTGTAAAAAACAAAAAACAAATTTAGCAACTTGCATAGTAAATCATTCAACACTGCTTAAAAATGTAAGTTGAAAATTAAACTCATGATTAAGCATGAAATAAGATACAGAATCAGTAAATTAGATTTTAATGTGGGTATATTATCAGTAAACTAATCATTAAATATTTATAGTCATTCAAAAAATATTGGCCCCTTCATAATGTTGCTCAGAAATGAAGGCCACAATGCTAATGTTTTACCCACACGATGGCGCCACAGGATAGCAAATACTTCAAGATGTGTTCAAAGACTTGAAACTGTTGCATTTATGTGCATAAATAGAAAAAATGCATAAACATTCATTCTTTTTCCATAAACTTTAATAAAGGCCCATATTAGTAATTATGCAAAAGCTATCATCTCCTAAATTACCATTACTTTTTGTTATTTTAATTGTATTGACAACCATATTTCTCAAGTTATCACACATTACTGAAAAAGTGTAGAAGGGACAAATATATTAGTTATCTATTTTCATGTTGTGCATATAATAGCATGACATAAGGACTCATAATTTACTTGAAAAGAGGCACGTTCATTGTGTAACTGCATCATCTACACAAACCACTGTGCTTGGACCCCTAATAATCACCTTGACTTAAACCACATTGTTTCAGTTACCTTCTGTGTCTTTGCCCACAACGCTTCAGTGACTAGAATGTGAAATAGCAAACAGGGGAAAAAATAAAAGGCATGACTTTATTTGCATCCAGCTAGCCTGCATCAGC
>NC_056575.1:30457482-30466900 GCF_018340385.1 Cyprinus carpio | reverse complement strand
AAGAACTGTCCCCAGAAGTGGTGAGTACAGGACGATAACTACAAGTGTGCAGTTCTTTGATTGATTATGCCAGGTTGCATCCGTACAAAGTCCAACATTTTCATTGCATATAGCTCAAAAATGTTACAATGTTGTTAACAGAATTATTTCCAGATCTCCTGCAAAACTCGAGGAGTCAGATGGTCGAGTACCTGACGTTTGATGATTTTCACAGCTTTCAGCACAACAGGCTGCTGTTTAATTCGGAACCGGTGGGATGCAGCACTCTCTTTCTGGACGAATCTAAACTATTGCCTGGGTTAGTATCTATTGGCTGATGATACCTGTAGTGCATGTCCGGTGTCCAGTTTGACTGGTTATTTTGCACTAGTAGATCCACAAACCAAACAGTCCTTCCCCCTGAGGCAATCCTACTCCCCACACAGAGGGCCAGGTGGATATGAAGTACATCATTGAGAAGTCTGCACGGAACGGGGGACGTGCCAAGTTGGCATGTAGGCGAGTCTGGGCCCTCAGTCAATTTCCAGGACAGAGCCATGGTGGAGGAATGATTATTTCTCACTAGTTTGAATATACTTAAAAACCACAAAACAAAGAAACCATAGTAGTTTGTCCCAAATCTTCCCCATCTGTATTTTTAGGTGTGGTATCCAGGATAAATACTATCACTGAAGCAACCAGTCTCATGGAGGCCACTACTCCCTATTCCCGAAAGAATACTAGCTGAATGTGACCCACTCTAATCCAAGAGCCGATAGTGAAAAACGGAAACTGCCCTAATGGGTATCTGTTCCACAGAACAAAGAACCCACTCCCCAACTGCGTGGCCAGTCGGAAAGACCATACGGTGGGAATATGATATACACACACACTTTTTAAACGGGGCCATTTAAGATCAACAAATCAACACATAGCTCCAGAACCAAAATCATTTGCTACAGTAACTGGTAAGGATTTTAGTGAAAATGGTTATATCTGGATGAAAATAAATTACAAAGTTTATAACACCCTTACGACCAAGGAATTGGATGTCAATACAAAAATAAAAACAAAGAAAAATATGCAATCAACATTCTACGGTCATCTGAAATGGTGATGCATTTATGGATTTTCATCAGCAAACCTGTGGGTGTGTGTTGTACCTTTCAAGAGAGCAACACTCTGCAAAACGTGAAAAACAAATGTACTTTATATAATCAATAGGTCCCCATTCTTAGTAGTTGAACATATGATTCATCCATATAATCAACGTATTCAATTTTATGACAGGCATTTCATCATTTATATTTCAGTCATTTTTATAATTCTTTATGTAATGTTTATGTTTTTATATTTTTATTAGTATTTATTATTATACTGTTCTATCTTAACGCTTGTGGGTTTTTGTCCCATAATAACACTTGTTGAATTTTTTACTTATGTAGATTGAAGGTACTTATCATTGAAACATACTCAGATTTATTCAATAAATCAACTCTCTTCTTTTTAACCATCACTTTGTCTACTGACTTCTGATCTTGTCACATTTTGCTTTGGTTACCAGACAAGACTGGCCTGTTGGACAGGTTTTAACTGGTTTGACAAAATGGATACTTCGCTTTGGTAGGAAATTCAGCTCATCTGAGAGGTTTGGAAATCTTCCATAGAAATCTAACCATAAACACAAATACGGTATTATTTTGGCATTCATGCTGTGGGGAACACTAACGTGTGAGCTGTGGTGTATTTCCAGAAAGCATTGTTAAAATTACTGTAGCCCCTAAACCCTGAACACTTGTGTTTGAAACACCCCCAAATCCTTGCTTACACCTAGTATGTGGGGTCCAAAAATCGGTGTCCGGTAGTACGTTCATTCAAACTCAAGAAATGTTCCTAGTTTGAGACTCAATACATGCTCAACCGCAGCCACGAATCAACGAGTCCCTATGGAAACGGACGCAAAGAAAACGCAGCACCAGATGTTTCTTTGTTCTTGTTTTGTTTACATAGCGTCATGTACATGCTTTAGTGCATATCGCCCACCTAATTGGTGGTGGTGTAATCATTTGCTATTAATGTTTTCTTTTTAATCTTAATTTCTTGCGAAGCTGATATTAATATTATTTGGTTGATGCTAAGTAGATAGTAAGCTAAGCAGAATAGGTAACTTGATTTTGAATTTAGAACATTATAGAAAATTGATGATCGCAATGTGTGATATGATAATATAACATTGTAAGAATAAACAAAATATTAATATAATAAATTATTTAAACATATCCCTTGTCCATAGTGTTTTTTAATTTCTACAGATAAATGTCAATATAACAAACCAATTAGAGTATATTTAATTTTAAACCCCCCCCTTGTTATTACTTTAGATAAGCACTTCATCATTAACATATCATACATTATATATATATATATATATATATATATATATATATATCTAGATTTAGACAGTACAGACCAAAAGTTTGGAAACATTACTGATTTTTTAGGTTTTGAAATAAGTTTTTCTTCTGACTCATCAAGCCTGCAATTTCTTTGATCAAAAATCCAGAATAAAAAAAAACAGTAACTATTGTGATGTAGTATTATACAACTTAACATATAGTTTTCCTTATTTGAATATACTTTAAAAAATATTTATTCACTGTTATGCAAAGCTGAATTTTCAGCATCCTTACACAGCCTGACAAGGTGTCCACATGTTAACATCCAGTCTAATCACATGCTCATTAGAAATCATTCTAATATTCTGATTTCTTATGAGTGTTGGAAAACAGTTCTTCTGTCTAATATATTTGATGAATAAAAGGTTAAAAAGGGAGAAGAACTGCATTATTCAATAAAAAAAAAAAAAGTATCGAATAAATATATTATTAGACCTAATATAATGTTCTTTACTATCACTTTTTTATCAATTGAACACATCCAGTGCTGAATAAATAAAGTATTGATTTTATTTAAAAAAAAAAAGAAAAGGGAACGCAAAAAAATAACTGACCCCAATTTACTGACGTCGATAGATGTAAATATTGTTATTACAAAATATTTATGATTTTAAAACAAATAGCTTGCATCACAGTAAATAAATGATAAGATTAAAGTAGTAATAACTTTAAAAACAATTATTTTAAATGTAAATAATAGTATACACTATGTTTAATTTTTGTTCTGTATTTTCGGTCTGTAGCTGTATCATATATTATGCTATCCGATCTCTCTACTATAGCTCTATAGTCTCGAATCGCTATATAGATTCTATTACGAATAATATACAACATATGGTTATCATTATATCTTGTAAGATTCATACATGATGTGGCGCTATCCTGTCACGCCCACTGCAAGGCTCGTTCAGTAAGATCACCTCGGGGCGCCGTAGTTGCTGAAGTAACCTAAACATGGACGCAGCAAGCTGCTCCGGAGCAGGTTATGCTTGCAGAGAGCAAGTTACTAATGGTTCCTTTTCAGTCTGGTGTCACATCATGACGTCAGCACTCATTCGATGATCCTAACAAAATTGGGGATCCTCGACTCAGAGCGGGACCAAATCCACTTCGAGTGTGTAGACTCAATGAGCAATGGCACATTGGCATGCGATCACTGCATCCAGGCATGCCGGCTGATCAATAAACGAGCGTGAGTGTAAGATGGCAGTCAGCTGCTAATACGCATTCCTATCATCCTTTCGCACTTCGGAACCGGAGCGGATAGTGCATCCACTACTGCTCTCTACGAACCGAGCTGTCTTAGTAGAGCCAACGAGTGTGGGCGTCTACGGCCACAATACAGGCAGTGGTCATTGTTGTTTGGCGTGGTACAAAGATCAATTGCCGGACAGGGACAGGCAAACACCAGGAGTGGGCAGAGTGGGCAGCTCCCCTGGTGGTCTTTCAGTCACCAGAGCACATTTCTCTAAAAAAAGGCAACACCGGGGTGATTATCGTCTTATATAAAGATGTCATTATCACCCCGAAAGCTTATGGCTGTGGTTGTGCTGTTATCTGGCGCGACTCAGGACGATTCAACAACGGTCACGATCACGGTTCCTGGCATCGGGGAGCACATGGGAAAGCGAGCAGCGCTGAGCATGCATTCGTGGGCGGTTGCTTGATCTCGACTGGTGGAACTTGACTGTCTTTGGAGTTACAATCATGAGGGACTTCCGCTTCGTCCAACTTGGCGGGACGTTCCTCTCCGCCGCGATGGCCATGTGTTTGTCTCGGTCACCGCCGGGGGTGGGCGGCGATCGCTGGTTCCGGTGGAGGGGGGAGTTCGTGCTGCCATTCTTCCGAGAAGTCCTTATAGAGAAGCTCACAAGATCAGTGGAAGGCGACCTTTTACTCGCCGCAAAAAGAAAAAAACAAAAAAAAACGAAGAGCCAGTCTTGTGGCTCCCTCCGCTCTCACCATTCTCGATGGTGGAGGCTGCGTGGGGGTTACACGGGCATTCCATCGGTTGGAGCAGGTCGGGTACGGTCTCTGAAACTCGGAGCCTGGTTAGTGCTCCCCAGTCCATCAGGACTCTCGCTACATTGATTCAGTTGGCCCGGTCGTTACACCCAGGTTCAGAGGCCATCTGGTTGCAACTGGCAGTCCAAAGCTGTTCGATTGCCCCTGTCCTGTCGAGCGGAGATCGGCAGGTCCTGCATGGCGACATCAAAATGGCGATAGAGCCTGCCCCTCCAGCCGATATGAGGTCGGGGTTTTACACGGGCCCTTACCTTACTTCATTGTGCCCAAGGAAAAGCAGTGGCGTTACGGACCATCTAGGATCTGCGATGTTTTGAACTGTGGGCCATGTTCACAAGCTGCCCGTTCAAGATGTTGATGCAGAGAAAAGAGGACCAAGCAAGTTTTGCATGTCTCTCATCTCTACCCGCGGTCAGACAGGCCATTCCTGCGGTTTGTGGGTCAGGCATATCAGTACAAGGTCTCTGCCCTTTTGGCTTGTCTCTTGTTCTGTCGCCGGCTCAGAGCAGCAGGGATAGTGCGCATTTCTACAACTATCTTGACGAGCTGGCTCATACCTCGCGACAGTCTGCGCGATTAGTTTGGAGCACACTAGGGACCAATGGTGACTCAGCCAACCTCAGTCCCGTTGGGTCTTTCTGGCACAACTGGGAAAAAGAGCAAAAATCCGTGCCACGATGCAGAGGTACTCTCTTTTCTCGGCAATGGAGTTGGATGCAGAGATCAAGTACAGACAGCACGACCTTATCCCCAGGGAACGTGCTCACTTTTGCAGAGGGCTCCTGGGGACCATACTGGCTGGCAGCTTGCTAGGCAGATAGTTACCACTCCATATGAATACCGCCCTTCAGCAACTGGCTTCATGGCCGAGTCCCGAGGTGGGCGTGGCGACGTGGGTGCCACGCTCCGGGTTCAGATTACAACCCCGCGCCTGACGCGTCCACAGAACCTTCAGCCGCATGGTACAATTCGCTGCTCATTTCTTTAAAGCCGGAGTTAGTGCCCTTGATACAGGTATCCAGGCATACATGTGGTTTGCACAGTATGCAACTCAGCCATCGGCTGGGGCACCCAGTACAGATACGGGCACACAGTGGTCAAGGAAAAAGGTTTACGAGTGGAGTCCCCAACTGCATTGGCATATCCAATTGTTCCTCGAGTTAGCTAGCCGTACATCGCGTGCTGCTGAGAGCACTTATAGGAAGGATCGAAAGCCACACAAGGTGTGGGTCATGGAGGGGGCAACAACGCTGTTGAGGCTTGTTAGGGAGGGATCCAATTTAATTGGTCACCTCCTAAGGAGGGAACGTGCGAGAGCGATATTTGACGGCGAAAAAAAACTGAAAGGGAACGTCTCAGTACGTATGGAACCCTCGTTCCTCTGAAGGAGGGAACAGAGACGTTCACGTCCGTCTGCCACCCGTGGCCTTTGTACGCACCCGCTGAGCTGCCAAAGTGGTACACAAACCGTCCTCGGATCCCTTGCCTGAAAGCAGAAATAAAGGCGATGCACCCATTGTTACCTATGTAACCGAGATGTTACTTCCATTCCCTGAGTAACAACCATTTTCTAACCGAAAGCTGAGGTTATCAAATCCCCTCCACTTTAAATTCCCCCCTCTTTTTTCCCCTCCTTAAATGTCCCCCCCTCCCTCCTTCTCCCCCCCCTATTCTGCCTCGTTATCCTCAAACATACCAGGGTATGGCTATAACTGCTTTTTGGAATAACCCTCCAAGTGTCTGAAGCACATGGTCTAAACACAGCAGTCTGACATATGGATGTCAGGCAATAGACGTAGTGCTTCACAGAGGGCCCTAAAGATGAAGAAATACACGTACAGTAGGGCCGGAGCTGGTTTCGGTAGATGATAAGATATATTTACCACTGGTAAAATGTGTCTTTGTCTAGAGATTCTGCGACATCATTTATTACATCAGTATGCAAATATATATCCATGTTTATATAAACCTAAGAGTAATAAAGAAACATGTAGGAATAAGAAAATAAAGAGGGTGGGACGGATGGCCCAGACAACCCATCATTTTGATTGAGATTGATTTTAAAAGTTTGATTGTGAGTTGATTGAAGCAACATTGAACATTTTTATGAAAGTCAACAGCCAAAACGGGTTTTGTACTCTCAAAATTGTTCTCTTCGGCAACAAACCCAATGAAGACCAGATGAATCCAATTTAAAAAAGGTGCCAGGAAGAACCAAAAAGGGGGTTTCGAGTGAGGCCATAGAGGAACCTTTTTTGGCAGGTTAAATGTCAGTTTCCGCATTCATCCACTACTATGCCCTTTTTTATCACTGTGGAAACTGCCACTGTTGGTTCAAAGGTTGAGGTGGTGGTACATAGGATCCTGTTAAAAAAAAAAACACTTTCATAGTTCTTATTTTAATAGGGTACGCACAGGTATAATGAGGCAAAATGACAAAACAGCGATATTGGCAAGGTATTTTCCAAGCTGAACAGCAGTCAGAATAGAAACAAAATCAAAGCAAGTCAAAGTATTTTGGAAGTTCATCCATCTATTCACTCTCCAAACCACTCATCCTTTCTAGGGTCACGGGGTCTGAAGCCAGGATCTTGGGCCACAAATCCATCCAATTAATGTATTTAAGCAATATAGTAGAGGTTGCACGACTACTGATTTCTGCTAGTCGATTTCTTATTTAAAAATACTCGACTACTCGTTGGTTCATGCACTGTAAATGAAAAGACATGAAATAGTTCTTATTCAATAAACCCTCTTTAATTCAATAGCCTATGCACCAATTATCTACATATGTAAATTGGTAAAAAAAACTTTATAATTATGACATAAACCTATTTACATTTACATGGAACGGTCAGTATTTGTATCTGTATTTGTATCTGTAACAATCACAAAATTTATTAGTATCTGCATTCGGATATACAAACCAGGTGGAATGTCATACAGTTATTACTTGATAAGATCTTTTTTCATAGTTTATCACTGAACAGAGTATTGCCTTGTTAAACTAAAAATAATTATTTTCTAAAAATATATTATGCAAGCAAAAAGATTTCATGACAACAACTTTAATGATCATTTGAACACAACTGAAATAATACAATTCGCACATTTTCATTATGCAGAACTCTTTAAGCGTGTCTTTTTTTTTGTTGAAACTTCATTAAAAAATGTGCATGTGCCACGCCAACCAGCCAAAAGATAAAGATGCAAACATGGCCAAGTTAGAAAAATGTATCCGTTTTCTAAGTTGATTATTTGCCTTACTCTTGAGAAAGAACTGTTTTGGTTTTTGAGAGACTGAGACACACACAACACGGCTGTTGTGATTGGTGAGTGCACTGTGCTATTCCAGTAATTTGTATCATATCGTAGCCTAAGGTTTAAATCATTTCCATTTTTTTGTTTTTTTTTTTTTAAATATATACAAATAATAAATGTGATGATGTATTAATTATAGGTGAGTATTACTCTCGCCAAGCTCTGATTTTTGAGAGATGCACCGGAAGAGGCAACAGCAATGAGGGTGTTTGATTTGCGCTCGTTTTACATCATTCACTTCACCTCTTTGTGTGACTTAAGAGGCTGTGTATAAATTGGGCTGATCCCCTGGCTCAACTGTTATCTAGCAAAAACCAGACTGTGCCAGCTTCAGCCGAATATTCCGGCAGAATGTTCATGGTTCATATTCGTTTTGAAAACCATTATCCGGGCCATTCCGACTAATGATTCTGCTCGGCAAACCCTCACATGTATTAAATTAAATAATTACATTTTACAGGCAACATAGAAAGTAAACGCTACAAGCAAAGGTAATCCTAAAATTCACCTGGTAATGCAAAAACTCTGTGCCTGCCTTATTTTTTGGTTAATGCAGCTCGAGCTAGTCTAATGCTTTCCGACAGCGCCGACTCGTTGTTGAAGTATTCCGTCACTTGACTACTCGACCTAGTCTATGCAATCCGCACATATAGTACAATGGTTTCCCCAAAATTTTGACAGTACTGTATAACATTTCAGTGTTTTTTGGAAAAAAATTTTTCTCTTCTGCTCACTAACACCGTGTCTACACCGATGCTAGCGGCGCAGCAAATACTGTCGACTCATTATAATCAGTGATGCTGGCCTACACGGGATTCGGCATGACAAATCCGCAACAGATTTTTTTTATCCAGAATACGAGACACGAGTAATACGGCAAATATATTTACACATTAAAAGAACTGTTGTCTATTTTAATATGTTGTAAATTGTAATTTATTCCTGTGATCAAAGCTGAATTTTCAGGCATCATTCCTCCAGTCTTCAGTGTCACATGATCTTCGAATCATTCTAATATGCTCTTGCTGCTCAACAACTTTTTATTATAAAACAGAGTAAAAGGTATTTTTTTGCTGGATTCTTTGATTATAGAAAGTACAATAACCGTTTTTTCCAACACTATAAATGTTCTTTACTGTTACTTCTAATAAATGTAAGCACCTTCGATTATGCGCACTGAAGACTTGAGTAATGACGCTGAAAATTCATCTAGATCAACAGGCCAAACTACATTTTAAATATATTTACATAGAAAAGCGGTATTTTAAATAATAATAATAGTACAATTTTCAGTTTTTTAACACTGTTTTGATCAAATATACAGTAGTGGTGCGATCTCCTCAAAAAAAAAAAAAAAAAAACACACCGCGAGGCAGCACCGACACGTGCGTTGGACCCCGGCGCCTGAACCCAGGACACGCCACTACCGCAAAAAAACCGCAACACTTGGACACAAGGGGGAGAGAGGGGATAAGGGGATTTGCTATTAAAATTAAAACATGGAAGAAATATTGTGTGATTTATTTCTTTAAGAGTAGTAGCAGTATCACATACATTCTACTAAATAATAGTATTATTTCTAGCACAATGCCTTTATGTAAAAATGAACTTTTATTTTGACGGGTTGCTTTAAATTG
>NC_056575.1:30456641-30457349 GCF_018340385.1 Cyprinus carpio | reverse complement strand
CCTTATTAATTCATAGCCTATGCAACAATTATCTACATATGTAAATTGTAAAAAACTTTATAATTATGACATAACCTATTTAAATTTACATGTAACGGTCAGTATTTGTATCTGTATTTGTATCTGTAACAATCACAAAATTATTAGTATCTGCATTCTGATAAAACCAGGTGGAACGTCGTACAGTTACTTGATGAGATCTTTTTTCATAGTTATCACTGAACAAGTATGCCGTATTAAACTAAAATAATTATTTCTAAAAATATATTTATGCAAGCAAAAAGATTTCATGACAAACTTTAATGATCATTTGAACACAACTGAAATAATACAATTCGCACATTTTCATTATGCAGAACTCTTTAAGCGTGTCTTTTTTTTTTTGAACTTCATTAAAAAAATGTGCATGTGCCACGCAAACCAGCAAAAGATAAAGATGCAAACATGGCCAAGTAGAAAATGTATCCGTTTCTAAGTTGATTATTAGCCTACTCTTGAGAAAGAACTGGTTTGGTTTTTGAGAGACTGAGACACGCAACGCGGCTGTTTGATTGGTGAGTGCGCTGTGCTTATTCCAGTAATTTGTATCATATCGTAGCCTAAGGTTTAAATCATTTCCTTTTAAATATATACAAATAATAAAATGTGTATGATGTATTATTATAGGTGATATTACTCTCGCCAAGCTCTGATTTCTGAGAGATGCAT
>NC_056575.1:30455141-30455243 GCF_018340385.1 Cyprinus carpio | reverse complement strand
TAAACAAAACCGCACGTCTCTGCCATTCATTCAACATGTAGGATTCATATTTCAACCAACTTTTGCAGCTTAACATTTACAGATACTGGTCCATATGGAGAT
>NC_056575.1:30412201-30454919 GCF_018340385.1 Cyprinus carpio | reverse complement strand
TTCAGCGTGGCTTTTTTGTTTTTTTTTGTTTGACTTCATTAAAAACATTGCAGGTGCCACGCAACCAGCAAAGTAGATATAAGGCAAACATGGCCAATTAGAAAATTTTCCGTTTCTAATTGATTAGTTCCTACTCTTGAGAAAGACCTGTTTGGTTTGTTGAGAGACTGAGACAAAAACCACCCACGGCGGGTGTGGATTGGTGAGTGCACTTTGCTTATTCCGGTAATTTGTTATCAATCGTATGCCTAAGGTTTAAATCATTTCCTTTTAATATATACAAATAATAAAATGTGTATGATGTATTATTTATAGTTGATATTCTCTCGCCCAAGCTCTGATTTCTGAGAGATGCATGGAGAGGCAACAGCAATGAGGTGTTTGATTTGCGCTCGTTTTACATTCATTCACTTCACACTCTATTGTGTGACTTCAGAGGTCTGTGTATAATATTGGGCTGATCCCCTGGCTCAACTGTTATCTAGCAAACACAGACTGTGCCAGCTTCAGCCGAATATTCAGGCAGAAGTTGTCCTGGTTCATTATTCGTTTTGAAACCATTATCCGTGCCATTCCGAATAATGTATTCTGCTTCGGGCACACCCCTAATTATTACATTACATAATTACATTTTCCATGCAACATAGAAAGTAAACAGCTACAAGCAATATCGTAATCCTTAAAATTCACCCGCGTACTTCCAAACTCTGTGCATGCATTATGGGTTAATGCATGCTCGAGTAGTGTCAATTGTTTCCGACAGCGCCGACTTAGTGGTTGAAGTATTCGATCACTTGACTACTCGACTAGTCTGATGCAAGCCGAACAATCATAGTAACAATGTTCCAAAATTTTGACAGGTACTGTATAACATTACAGTGTTTTTGGGAAAAAAATCTCTTCTGCTCCTAACACCGACCGTGTTCTACACCGGATGCTAGCGGCGCAGCAAAATACTGTAGAACTCATTATAATCAGTGAGCTGTCCTACACTGGATTCGGCATGACAAATCCCCAACAGATTTTTTTTTATCCAGAATACAGAGACAATAGTAATACTGCAAAATATATTTACACATTAAAAGAACTGTTGTCTATTTTAATATGTTGTAAATTGTAATTTATTCCTGTGATCAAAGCTGAATTTTCAGCATCATTACTCCAGTCTTCAGTGTCACATGATCTTCAGAAATCATTCTAATATGCTCATTTGCTGCTCAAGAACATTTTTTATTAATAAAACAGATAAAAATATTTTTTTTCTGGATTCTTTGATGTATAGAAAGTACAATAAACCAGTTTTTTTCCAACACTATAAATGTCTTTACTGTTACTTCTAATAAATGTAATGCACCTTCGATTATTGCGACACTGAAGACTTGAGTAATGACGCTGAAAAAGTCATCTTAGATCACAGCAATAAAATTACATTTTAAAATATATTTACATAGAAAGAGGTATTTTTAAATTTTTTATAATAATAATATTTTACAATATTTCAGTTTTACTGTTTTTAATCAAATAAATACAGTAGCTGGTGAGCAGAGGACTTCCATAAAAATAAAAAAAAAACACATTCAAAAAACATAAAAAATCATGCCAACCTCTACCTTTTGAACAATAGTGTATGTTAGTGTTGTCCACGGTACCAAAATTTAAGTATCGGGAACCAATACCGGTGAAAATCCACGGTTTTCTTGGTACCAATTTCGGTACCAAAGCAAAAATTGCTTTTATCACTAAAAATAAAACCAATACCATTCTTATACTTATTTACAATTGTGTTTAAAAGTTTTTTCTACAAGTAATATAATTATTAAAAACAATAAACACGTTATCACCCAAATTTAATTTGTCTTTTTAATTAATGAATTTAAACACATTTTATTTTTTGGTAAATTAAGGGGATTTGCTATTAAAATTAAAACATGGAAGAAATATTGTGTGATTTATTTCTTTAAGAGTAGTAGCAGTATCACATACATTCTACTAAATAAGTAGTATTAATTTCTAGCACAATGCCTTTATGTAAAAATGAACTTTTATTTTGACGGTGTTGCCGTGAATAACCTTTAAATTGACACTGGTTTTTACTCAAATGAAACGGTAAAATTGCTTGTGAAAGTGACTCAGAACAGTTCTGGTGTGTTGTTTATGTATTTATGTCCTCATTGAGACGCAGATGCTGAAAATTACTGCAAGCGTCACGCCGCTTCAGTCTATGTACTAAACAAAACCGCACGTCTCTGCCATTCATTCAACATGTAGGATTCATATTTCAACCAACTTTTGCAGCTTAACATTTACAGATACTGGTCCATATGGAGATTTGATTTGATTAATTTATGTAACTTTGACAAATTCCGTGACTGTCCATATTAAAATGTAAGTTTCATTTTCATGACTGGATTTTGAGACTCCGTCCGCGTTTTCTGCTTCGTGGAAATCATAGCGCTGTATGCGTCAAGAACCGGGTTGACCGGGTACTCGGTACCACCGGTACTTAAAGAAACCTGGTACCTGACATTTTCATTTTTTAGTACCGACTTGGTAACCGATGGTACTGGGTCTTTGACAACACTAGTGTATGTTTTGAGCTTTTACTTACTAGTCATATGGTTCACAGCGCCTTAGAGATGTTGTCCAACAGGAGGTCCGCTACAACTCTGCTGCGCGGCCATCAGCATAGACACACACACACCACAGTCACACACACATTGTAATGGTAAAATTTAGATAATTTAATTACAGTTTCTACCTAATCAAAAAGCTGAGTATCTAACGCTTGATTTTTTTTCTTCCCTCCCTTTATGTTCTTTCGCCACCTCTCCTTTTTTATTGAGGTATATCTGCCTTCTTTTAGGGTCTGCATCCCAACGAGCCCTGTAGCACTGCTGCTTTTTTGCAGCAGACAACGGCGCCATTTCCTGACAAATATATGCATACTTAAGTTAAGCAACTCTTTCTATTAAATGGCATAATAATTTAATTATAAGTATCAATACATGCTGTAAACTTACTTATCTAATTTTTTATACATCCACTGTTACAATATGTCCACCATAACAGGAGGGTCATTCTATGCTAAAGTCACTCATTGCTAGCCATGTGATCAACAACAAGCTAGAGCATAATGATTACTGAGGACGATTTTTAACTTGTTTATTAAACATATTTTCAAATTTACAAAAATGTATCATTCCACTATAACAGTGTGAACATGTTATGCTTTACAGTGAATCATTCTAAAACACTGAATAAAAGCATGAATTAAGCAGTGTTACATACTCTGCTTCTTGTAAATGTTTTGCCACGAAAGAAGTATTATATTTCCTGAGAGTCATGTTATTAGAGAGACATTCAAGGGGCGTGTTCAGAGGGACTTTCCATCAGAGTTACAGGGGGACGTTCAATTCAGGGACACAACATGTTTTAAAAGACTTTCCAAGCATTAAAAATTTATAAATAACCAAAAAAATATATTTTGTTGTGGAATATTATAAATAAGAATATTCAACAATATTGAAAATTTTGGAATTTGTTTGGATTTTTATATTTTCTTATATGTGTGTCTGAAGTTACACAAACATACTTGCGGACATATCAGTTTAGCCTACTTGCACTAAAATAAAAGTAATTATTTTAAATTATTTAATTTTGGGTACATATTTATTGTGTTCTATGGTAGAAGAGCATTAAACTGTTTATTGTAAGATTTTTTTTAAACAAAATATACCACATTATGTCAAGGCGACTCAAATGGAACAAAATGCTACGAATGACCCAAAAACATGAAATTATTGTTTTGTTAGTGAAAATATCCTATGTATAAAAAACTAATAAATCAACAATCAAATTTGATACATACAGTATAATTTAGAGTTCAATGTGATGTTGAGGGGAAATCAGGAAATAGCAGACAATACTGGCTGTAGATGAGTTTATTTGAGCTGATGTGTTTGTATGTTTTGCACTAATCAAATATTTTGAACACAGAGTCATAACCACACCAGATATACAAAGAGTTTCTGAAAAGACACATATATCATAATACAGAAATATAACAGATTTCTGGCCTCTTTTAAAATCCAATAAGCAGATTCACTCAGAACTTACTGAAGAACAAATCAAAGATAAAAGTAAATCAGAAAAATAATGAAGTAGCCTATGAAAACCATTGATGTAAGTAAACACATTAGCGTGTTCCTTGCTCTTAATTTCTGCTGCAGATGAAGTTGAGTTTGTGAGATTCAGGAAGGCTAATCCAGCGCTGATCTCCTCCAGACTGAACTGCTCCTTTTCTGTTCTCCAGTTTGCAGTTTTCGGGTGTCGTCCCGTTCCCTGGAGCCCAGTTCTGATAGCACACAATCTCTCCACTCAGCCAGAGCCACATGTTCATGACGCAGTAGTTGTGTAAACCCAACCACACCGCCGCAGTAGACGCTTGTTTAACCACGTTCATCACACGATGCTGAATCTCTTCTGAATGAACCGAAGCTTTGTCGAGTCCAAGTCAAGTCCAAGTCCAGGACTAGTCAGACTAGAGATGTAGTCAAGTCCAGCTTTTTCGAGTCCAAGACAAGTCCAAGACCAGGACTAGTCGAGACCGAGTCAAGATCGAGTCCAAAGAGGTTCAAGTCCAAGTCAAGTCCAAGTCTAAAAGTTTCGAGTCCAAGTCAAGACCGAGTCCAAATGAGAGAGAAAAAAGGATCCTCTTCAAGACCACATACTTAACTACTGATAATGTATGTGATGCGAGAGACAACATATCTCCTATTCTTAGAAAATAATTTTACATTATTATTTGTAATGATCAAAAAGCATTTCTAAAGTAACATCTCTGAAGGATAGGGGTCTCCAAACTAGATCCTGGAGGGCCAATGCCCTGAAAAGTTTAGCTCCAACTGGCCTTAACACACCTATCTGGAAGTTTCTAGTGTGTCTAGTAAGAGCTTAATTAGCTGGTTCAATGTGTTTAATTAGAGCTAAACTCTAAAGGACACCGGCCCTCTAGAACCGAGTTTGGAGCTGTAGGGTCAAATTATTTTTATGTACTTTATTTACATTTTATTTACTTTATAATGCTGCTGTTGCTGACATTATGTCTGTGGTCAAAAATTAAAATGACTGATGCCTTGGCGCAGCACACACACGCAAAGCTCAGGATATGACAAATGCGCGCAGTTAAGGCTAGAAGCGATACGTTTGGCTCTAATGGGCATGCGCACATAAATACAGCAACATTTTTGTCATACTGTACTAGGGCTTGCATCGGCGCTGTCGGAAACAATCGACTACTCCAGCATGCATTAACCATAATGCATACAAAGTGTTTGCAAGTACGACGTGAATATTAGGATTACAGTATTGTGTGGAGCTGTTACTTTCTATGACCATATCTATGTTGCATGTAAAAATAAAATATGTAATGTAATAATTAGGGTTGTGCCTGAAGCCGAATACCTTATTCGGAATGGCACGGATAACGCCTTCAAAAACGAATAACGGACAAGGAATAATTTTGCCTGAATAGTTGGCTGAAGCTGACACAGTCCGGTGTTTGCTAGATAACAGTATAGTCATGGGATCAGCGCAATATTATACACAGACCTCTAAAGTCACGAGTGTGAAGTGAATGAATGTAAACTTTATGAGTGAAAAGAGTGCAAATCAAACACGCATTGCTGTTGCTTCTCCGTGAATCTCTCAGAAATCAGAGCTTGGCAGGAGTAATATCACCTATAATAATACATCATACACATTCTATTATTTGTTTATATTTAAAAGGCAATGATTTAAACCTTAGGCTACGATATAAAACGAATGAATGAAACAAGCACAGCGCGCTCACCAATCAAACAGCCGCGTTGCGAGTCTCTGTCTCTCAAAAACCAAACCAGTTCTCTCTCAAAAGTAGGCTAATAATCAGCTTAGATACAGATACATTTTCTACTTGTCCTACATGTTTGCATCTTTATCTTTTGCTGGTTTGCGCGGCACACGCACATTTGTTAAGTGAAGTTCACTAAATATTAAGACTGGTTTAAAGAGTTCTGCGCAATGAAAATGTGCGCATTGAATGGATTCAATCGTGTTCAAATGATCACTAAACGTTTGTCATGACATCTCTCTGCTTGCATGATAAACATATTATTTTAGAAATTAATAATTATTTTAGTTTAACACGACATACTTGTTCAGTGATAACTACGAAAAAAAAAAGATAAAAAGTCATAACGGTCTTATCAAGTAACTGTACGACGTTGTATCCGGATGTGTATCTGTAACAATCACAGATTGTTACAGATACAATACTGGCTGTTACATGAAAATTTAAATATGTAATGTCATAATTATAAAGTTTTGCAAATTAACATATGTAATTGTTGCGTAAGGCTATAAATTAATAAGCATTTATTGATTAAAAAAAACTATTTTATGTGTTTTCGTTTACAATAGAATGAACCACGAGTAGTCGAGTAACTCAAATATTTTTTAAAATAAAAAATAAAAAGTGATCTTGCAACCCCTATACTGTACAACATTGATTAGTATTTCATTATTGTAAAGGGTAAGTTTAAGGATATCTACACAATCTAACAGGTAGAAAATTTAATTAGAAACATCTAAACTTTTCAGAACGCAGCACGTGCGCCGCTGGTCATGCACATTATTTCCCGTAACAAAATTGAAAGCTAAGCCAAGATGGAGAAACAGCTGATCATAGCTGTACAAGGATAGCCATTTTTAAAATGAATTTAGTAGCAGAGCTACTGCAAGGGATTTTTAGTGCTGGAAATCCATTTATTTTTTGCTGAAACTTCTGCGTCTTCATGGAGAGCGGGGTAATGGTTGCCTAGCAACAGCGACGCCACTGGAGCGCAAGCATAGAGCGCAGGCTACAGAGTGCTTTGGATAAAAGGAGAAAGCGGCTCGCCTAGCAGTTTCGACACATTTTCAGTCGCGACATCATGCAAATGTGGTTTTGTTTTGAAGGAAAATTATTTATTTATTTATTTATTTATTTTTGCTGGACTCGGTCGAGACCAACGAGAACATTTGGCGAGTCCAATGGCCAAGTCCGAGACAAGTCCGAGTGCAAACACCAGCGAGTCCGAGACAAGTCCGAGACGATAGAAAAATGTCTCGAGTCCGGACTCGAGTCCAAGACCGGACTCAAGTAATACAGCCCTACTTCAGACCACGTCAGATTCTCTCTGATCACAATCAGTTTATCTGGAAACCAAACAAAGCACAAGCAGAAACTAGAAAGAGACTGATCAAAAACACAACATGCAGAACAAACACTGGGGATGAATCTGTCATGTCAGACATGTAGAGTGAACTTTAAGAGATCTGGAGGTGATGATGGATCGTGTGTGTTTTGTGAGGATCTACTCACCTTCATGACACACAAAAGGAAATTGATTCTTGCAAGGGTTGTCATGCCACAGTCCCTGAGCTTTCAGTTCAGTTATTGTACAGTCTTCATTACCTCCAACATTATTAGGTTCACCTGTGTCCCAGTCTCTGAATGAAGAGTTACTCTGATCTGACCACTGCCATGAGTCTATGCTGAACAGACCGATCCAGACATGGTGATCCAGATGAGTTATTATCACTAATGATCTTCTGAACCTGTTGACTCTCATTCTGGTTCCTCACACTGACCAGATCAGTGTGATTCTGTCTGCAGTAACTCTGAGCGTCTCTCCAACTCTTCAGCTGATTGACAAAGACGAGTCCTGCGTTCGCTTTAAGAAAAACAAATGAGAAAAAGATTCATGAATCAATTTGTTCATTATTCTTATGCTGCTGGTTTGGATGGGAACGGGACCAGTGGTGGAAACATCAGAAAAACGTCATTCAAAGACCTGAGCTGCTTCTACAGCTGGTGATATACTGAATATTCACAATGAAGATATTTTAAATTATACCACAATCTTCTATAAAAACTAGATTCTGATTGGCATTCAAACCATTAAATGAAACTTACACAAATACAGTAAGTCGCACACAGTAAAACATTTAGAAACACAGAAACTTGATGTCAACCCTGTAACATGACTTTTATTATAAATTAGCTTCACTATTGAATCGCTACATTAAATGTGGCGTTCGGCTCACGCCCCTTGAAGTCCGAGAAGATTGTCTTTTTCCCGAAAATACTAGTTGATGTTATCACATTGGACTGAAATTTAGTGACTTTTGTTCACAATTTTTTTTGATCATTGTCTACTTTTTTGGGGGGAGATTTTTCCTTGTTACACTTGTGGTGTTCCTGGACAAAAATGACCCGGCCTCAAAAAAATTGCTTTTAAAGTCTCTCATTGTGCTATATTATCACCAAATATTGGATTCAATCTTTTTCACTGTTTATCACACTAGTGTACTTTAATGTTTCATCACAGAGTTTGCTTTTAAATCCTTTATTTTGTACAAAATGGCACAAAGTCACACTTGTGGTGTTCCCGGTAAAAATGTCCAGCCATTCAAAGTGAATAGGAAAGAATGAAAGTAATAGAAACTATTAGTGTTCAAGAACATGTTGATCTTGTTCACGTTCACATATGTACATGTGTGCCTGCAAACATACAGGCCTTGGACCTGTTCATGTGTGGATGCATGCATACATCACACATCAACACACACACACACACACACACACACACACACACACATATACAAACTATTGGGAGTAATACAAGCATTCTATTTCAACCTACCCTGAACTGCATCTGATATCATTTCATCAGACTGATAGTATAACTCTCTCTCTTTCTCTCTCTCTCACCCACCCACCCACACCCACACCCCAACCCACACACACACAAACTGGCTCACCCCTGCTTCAAAGAATCTTTCTTTCAACTTCTTTCTCCCCATTACACCTTTTAGACAAAATATTATGACAACAGGTTTGAGGCTTCATGTTCTCACAAAACAGACAAAAGTTTACCTAATAAATGACAAAAAAGCACAAAGACAGAGCATATAAATATTGTTGTACCATGAAACCAGGGACTGCTGTTTTTCTCTGTCACAATGGTCAGATTTATTGTTGCATGACATTGTCTCTGTATGACAGTGTCAATGTGTTATTTTTGAGACAGTATAAATATTGGTTTGTTGTTCCATGAAATATTCTATATATAAGAATCTTATAGGGTTAGTTCACCCAAAAAATGAAAAGAGCCTGCGTTTTACTCACCCTCGAAGCATCCTAGACTTCTTCTTTCAGACGAATCCAGTCGGAGTTATATTCAAAATTGTCCTGGCTATTCCAAGCTCTATCATTGCAGTCAGCGAGTGTTGCTGTTGAACAGTCCACAAGTCGTCAAATAATGCGCCTATCCATAATAAAACGTGCCTCACACAGCTCCACAGGGTGAATAAAGGCCTCCTGTAGTGAATGCATGTGTTTTGTAAAAAAAAATATCCATATTTTAAACTTAATAAACACATTTCTCTCACTTCCGATATCTGTCATATGCGGAAGCCGTTCCAGCGGATGACGCAGGACATAGGCGTTGCGTGATGAGTGACGAATACGGATAGAGAACAAAACAAAATGCTGGTTACGAATTAGAAGTACAAACCTAGGTTTTGTAAAGAAAAATTTCGGAGGATTTTAATATAAAACAAGAGGAGACTGGTTTCCTTCTCTAAAGTAAGGAAACTTTGCTTCCTTTGCACCTATAAACAAACTTGTGAGACTAGCATAGCTCAGAGGCGTGGCTGTTCAACAGAAACACCCGCTGACTGCAATGATAGAGCTTGGAATAGCCACCACAATTTTTAATAAAACTCAGACTGGATTCACCTGAAAGAAGAAAGTAATGTACACCTAGGATGCTTCGAGGTTGAGTAAAAAGCAGAGGCTAATTTGACATATTTGGGTGAACTAACCCTGTAATGTGTTTTTTCTTGTATGTCACAATGTTCAGATTTGACAGGGAACAGCAAAACTTCCAAATACAAAACCAGTCCTAAATGAAAGAAAAGAAGTTGACAAAAATATTGAATCCAATATTTGGTGATAATATAGCATAATGAGTGATTTATAAGCAGTTTTTTGAGGCCGGGTCATTTTTGACCGGGAACACCAAAAGTGTGACTTTGTGCCATTTTGTACAAAATAAAAACCTTTCAAAACAAACTCCCTGATTAAACAATTAAAGGACACTATTGTGATGAACAGTGCAAATTTTCTCCACATTTTATTTAATATTGTGAAAATTATTCATAAATAATCTTTTTTTTGCTCAAAAAATTCCTCTGATTACGATTAATCAGATGTAAATATAAATACAAAACCAGTCCAAAATGAAAGAAACAAAGTTGACAAAAAGATTGAATCCAATATTTGGTGATAACATAGCATAATGAGTGATTTATAAGTAATTTTTTGAGGCCGGGTCATTTTTGCCCTGGAACACCACAGGTGTAATAGAGTTTTGAACACAACACAAGGGTTAAAATTCTCAGCATCAAGGGTTTAGGTTGTAATTGACTATCATTCCTACATCGAGCAGACTCAAGTTAATCCAAATGAAATATGAAGCCCCTGTTAGATTTTGTGTTGAGATACTGAAGGCTGTAAAAGATTGGTTAACCAATAATTTACCTCTATTAAATTCAGATAAGACAGAGATATTACTTATTGGACCAAAAAACATTACACAGAATCTCGTAGATTACACTTTGCAACCAGACGGATGTACTGTTACTTCCTCTACAGTCAAAAATCTGGGTGTTATAGTAGACAGTTATATAACTAGTCTTCTACCACGCTACAATCCATCACGCTCCCATGCGATCAGCGGGAGCTCAGTTCTCATGTTACCGAGAGCACTCTCAACTCGGCTAGTCCTTCTGACATATGCTGCTGGCTCTGATGTCTCATGGTGCGTTCACACCAGACGTGAATAGAGCGTCTGGCATGAGTGATTTCAATGTTAAGTCAATGCAAAGACGCAAATAGACAACTGGCAGCGTAAATTGAGCGTTTCGGGCATTTTGACGCGTGAGTTGAAAAATCTGAACTTTGGCGAAATTTGGCGCCGCATTAACCAATCAGGAGCTTGCTCTAGTAGTGGCATGATTAGGACGTAGCGAGCAGAGGGAAAATCCGAAACAGCAATGGAGGAGAAAGTCATAGTCGCTCTGTATGTGGATACCCGGAGCTGTATGATACTTCTTCATACTTTTACAAAAACAGGAATAAAAAGGATCTTGCTTGGAAGAAAGTGAGTGAGGAGGTCAGACAATCTGGTAAGTTGATGTATTTATTCAGAGGAAGTGTGCAGAAAGAAGTGTAAGGGTCTGAGGGACACATATTTAAAAGAGAGGAGAAAGGAGACAAAAGAGGAGTGGTCACGCAGCAGGGTCAGGGAAAAAGTGCAAGTACTCTGCGGTCCTGTCTTTCCTCGACCTCTTCGTCTCCCCACAGGAGACCAGCGGGAATATGGAGAGGGAGGATGAGGAGAATCAGGCCGCAGGGTACGAGCACCCCGAGGACCAGGGCGAGACAGAAGCAGCAGCAGCAGGGCACTCAGAGACAGGAGGTGTGTTGACAAGGTGAAGCAACACAACAGGGCATATATGTTGTTTTTTATGATGAAAAGTCTAAATTAATTTCTCTCTGTCTGATGTTATGTGCAATGTGTGTAATGTTATTAATATTTCTGTATATAATAATATTTTTATTAATTTTGTCATGACAAAAGCCAACTGGTTCTTTGATGGCAGTGAGCTGGGTCCCCTCTACCAGAAACCTACTGCTGCTTCAGCTTCCACTGCCGGCCCTTCAACATCTGCTGCTGTAACCCAACACAGTGTGTACAGGCAATAATGACCATGTTAACATGCATATTACATTTACAGAAGCACTCGATAGCCTCAACACAACACTGGACAGTTTGTGAATGAGTTTTTATCCTTTCTGCTTCTCCATTGTACAAAATGTGTTATCATTTGATACAAACACCATCAAGAAGAAGCGCTCAGAGAAGGCCTAGGGAGCATGCCATCGGGAGGTGGAGCGTCAGGTCCTAGAAGCTCTCCGGACCTGTCCTGTAGCGTCCAGCACCACCTCCACGCTCAGAGGATGAGCTCTTCCTCTTGAGTCTGGTCCTCTCCGAGAAGGCCTAGGGGAGCAGCCATCGGAGGTGGAGCGTTCAGCTCCTACGAAGGCTCTCTGGACCTGTCCTGTAGCTCCAGCACCACCTCACGCTCAGAGGATGAGCTCTTCCTCTTGAGTCTGGTCCCTCAGAGAAGCCATGGGAGCAGCCCATTGGAGGTGGAGCGTCAGCTCCTAGAAAGCTCATCCGGACCTGGTCCTGTAGCTCCAGTGCAGCCACCCTCCACGCTCGAGAGATGAGCTCTTTCTCTTGAGTCTGGTCTCTCAGAGAAGGCCTAGGGAGCAGCCCATCGGAGGTGGGCGTCAGCTCCTAGAAGCTCTCCGGACCTGTCCTGTAGCTCCAGCCCCACTCTCACGCCTCCAGAGGATGAGCTCTTCTTCTCTTGAGTCTGGTCCCTCAGAGGGAAGGACTAGGGGAGCTAGCCATCGGCGGTGGATGCGGTCAAGCTCTATAAGCTCTCCGAGACCTGGTCCGTGTAGCTCCAGCACCAACCCTCCACGCTCAGGACGGATGAGCTCTTCCTCTCTGAGTCTGGGTCCCCTCACAGAGAGGCCCTAAGGGACAGCCATCGTAGGTAGAGCGTCAGCTCCTATGAACTCTACCTTAACCTGTCCTGTAGCTCCATGCACCACTACCACCTCCAACGCTCAGAGGATGAGCTCTTCCTCTTTGAGTCTGGTCCCTTCAGAGAGGTGCCTAGGGAGCAGCCATCGATGTGGAGCTTCCGCTCCCTAGAAGCTCTCCGGACCTGTCCGATAGCTCAGCACCACCTCCACGACTCATAGGATACGCTCTTTCTCATTGAGTCTTGTCTCCTCAGAAGGGTAGTGAGCAAGCCATCGGAGGTGGCGTCCCAGCTCCTAGAAGCAACCTCCGTATCCTGTCTGTACCCCTCCAGCGCCGCCTAATACTCAGGAGGATGAGCTCTTCCTCTTGAGTCTGGTCCCCTTTCCTGCAGCAGGGTTGCCGCCCCTCAGGCAGAAAGAATTTGTCAAATTTCAAATATCATAAATTAATTTATGAGAAAGCAGCAGTAGTTCATGCTTAATCTGGAACAGTGGAGCCTCAAGATCAGTTTTTAAAAAGAGGCGGCAGCTTGGGCTGCCCAGGCAATCTAACCAGACTTTCTCTCCTTCCAGATCCTCTCTCCTTCACTGGTGGCCCTCCCCCTTCCCCCTTCGAAACGAGATCCTTTTTATTCCTGCATGAAATAGTTGTAAATGTTCTTTGTATAATAGTTTTATATATGCTATTTTTTTTATTTAATTTTATTTATTTTGTATATATGTTCTATACAATGACCAAAGGTTTGTGGTGTGTGTATTTTGTGCACAACGAGAGTACCGTAAATCATAATTTGTATTTGTTAAATAAACATAGTACTTATTTATAATGGTTAAAGACTAGAATACTTATGGCAGAACATGTTTTGTACATTCATTCTAAGTATAGTCCTACTTAGCAAAATACACTCACAATAGTATAGTAAATACAAAACAACTATTGCAAAATGAAACGATTATCCCCAGTTTAACGTAATGCATATACATCACATGATATGCAAAGATGTTCAAGAGAATGTGTGCAAAGATTATTATACCATATATAGGAGTGTAAATCAAAGAAAATGTTCACATGCCACTCGTCCTTTCCCAAGACAAGAATACTTATGGCAAAAATAGTTTTACATCTCTCTCTCTAGTCTTCTCTCTATCGCTCTCTACGCTCTATAATCTAGCTATCAGCTATTATATATAATATATAAAAAACATACAGATTAATGATTAATTGAATTAAAGACCAAGATTTAGATTACCCAAACCAATTATATGTTATCTTAAACCACAAAATGACATCAGAGCCACGCAAATGTCAACAAGACTAGCCGAGTTGAAGTACAGTGCTCTCGGTAACATGCAGACCATGAGCTCCCGCTGATCGACCTGCGGGCATGGCTGCCACCTCCACTTTGAAAACACGTCATTTTAGCCGCCTACGTTTATTTTTGGTGTGCGCTATACTACGTCTTTCCGTAATAGTGCGTAATACCCCAGATCAGACGAAAAATCATCTTTGGCTTTCATGTTATTGAGCCATGTTTCTCTGCCACATATTGAATGAATGAAGGCAATGAATTAAAAAAAGGTCTGACATGACTGACAGATTCATTCAATAAATCTTACAAAAAAGTCTATATTAAATGCACTCCCATTATTCCCTTCACTTCATCATTCCATTCATTATAAAAAGGCCTGATATGAATGATACTAATAACTCAGGGATTTTAAAAATGATTAATGCATTAACAGAATAAAAGACCCCAAAAATGTTTCATATTCTACCTGACTGCCTGTGATTTTGATGCTCTAAAAGGAAAACTCCCTGTTTACAAAGATAATTTCACATTCAGACCTTAATAGTCCAGTACCCCTAGGGTGTCCCTTCAGCCCATTTCTGAACATCTGAGTTGCACTACATAATAAAAGCCCTACAAAATCTCATATTTCATCTGTTTGTCCTTGATTTTGATGAGATCTAAAAAGACACTCCCTGTTCACAGACTAATTTCACTTCAGATTGATAGTCCAGTACCCCAGGGTGTCCCTCAGCCAGTTCCAGATGATCGAGACGCATTACCTAATAAAAAGCCCTCCAAAAAGCTCATATTCTACCTTATCTGCCTGTGATTTTGAAATGGCTCCTAAAAGCGAAACTCCCGTTTCCCACAGACGATGTCAAATCAGATTAATGTCCTGTACCAAGGTGTCCCTCAAGCCAGATTCAGATGATCCATGTTTGCTTACAGTAATAAAACCCCCCAAAATCTCATATTTCACCTGTTCTGCCTGTATTTGAAGACGTCAAAGGAACCCCTGTTGCCTTCCACCTACTATTTCAATTCAGGTAAGTATCCAGTACCCCAGGGTGTCCCTCCAGCCAGTTTCAGGACGATCTGATGTTGCATTACATAGCAAAGCCCTCCAAAATCTCATATTAGTTATTGATATATAAGTTAGTTTGTTTTTATACATTCAGATAACTGTCAAAATGGAAGCTCCTTTGCCACAGACCACATTTCAATTCCATATTAATAGGAGACTCTCTCAGTGCACTGTTAGATAGAGGTGTAAAAATGCCTTGAGTCATTTTTACTTGAGTACTTAAGTATTATTTTGGGGGAGTTTGGATCTTTATTCAAGTACAATTTTAAAATGGTTACTTGCACTTTTACATTGATTACATTTCGGGAGGAAAAAAAAGCAGTACTTTTTACTCCTTACAAGTTTAATTTTATCTTAAAAAGTACATTACATTTTTTTTATCTTATGCACAATAACTATGTTAAACAGAAGTTCAAATGTTAGCGTGCTTGGCGTGAGAACCAGTGATCATTGGTTTCCATGCATCCGGCACGACACATTTCTACTTTCAGTTTGTGACTTTCATCAGGTAAAATGTCTGGCTTAAAAAGTTTTACTGAGCATATTGAGGTAGCAAAGTTGCTATTAAAGTTACTCACCCTCATGTCATCCCAGATGTTTGTGACTTTCTTTCTTCATATGAAAACAAGAAAAGATTTTTAGTCTGTATAATGCAAGGGGACAGGACCACTTGCATTAAACTATAGAGACGTTTTTTTTTTTTTTTTTATAAAACTCTTACTGTGTCATTTGAAATTAAAGTCATATAAATATTTGGACGGCATAGGTGGAAAGGATAGAGTTTCCTTTGAAATCCCTTTCCTTGAATTTGTGTCCGGGTGTTCCACTGTCTGCATTTTAAATTTTCTCTGGGCACTAGATGTATGTGTTTGACCTGTGCATTTTGTTTCATTTTCTCCCTTTAAAATAACTTCTGTATATCTGTATTAAAAAAAGTAGGCTACTTTTACTTTTTTATTACTTGAGTACAATTTAAAGTTGACATTTTTTCTTTTACTCCAGTATTTTTGGCCATATACTTGTACTTTTAATTGATTAAAATTTTCATTAAATATCTGTTCTTTCACTTGAGTAAAATTTTTGAGTACTTTTTACACCTCTGCTGTTAGACGTCACTGAACCAATGTCAAGACTATCTGATATTACATTACAAAATTGAATCTGTTTAAAATCTCATATACTCCCTGTTTTCAAAGACTCCTTTCATTTCAGACTGATATCACACCACACTGTAGCACTCAGCCAATGGCTGATGTTGAATTACACAGTAAAAATGAATATAAAACACCCATAAAATGTCATATCTACAGATAGTGCTTTATATCTTTTCTAATTAATAATACAAATTTTCCTGATTTTAAGATGAGTATCCTTTAAAAATGATATAGTATCTGTTCAACTAATAGTGAGCTAATAGTTTATTTCCAATAACAAGACACTCAAGACAGTGGAGATGACAGAGGATGCATAAGGAAGTCATTCTTATGATCTTAAGTGCAACACTTACATCTACCCTGCTGTGAAGAAGACTCCGGAAGAGACTTGTTCCTATGGCCCCTGCTGATATTTTCTGCCATTTCATTGAGTTTTGTGGGCACAAGTATCTCATCTGTTTTGGACTTTCTTAAGTATCGCTGTTGTGCAATACAAATGTACATTTTGTAGCAGTCTGTGAAATTGTGGATATTGTTTAAGACCTTCAAAAGAAAGGCATCAAATTTGATGCCAATGTATCACATAATGAAGGCTTCTGGGGTCAAGTGTACACTGCACTTGGCATACCCAATAATAAGAACAATCGTTATAGAGTTCAAAGTGCGTTTCACAAGGTAAGTCATGAGGGAGTGTGAGGGTGAAGTAACATAAAATGTGCCACAGCTACGTTTACATTACCTCCATTGTCGTTTTGATATTTTTGATAAACACATTTAATTCTCTGAATTCAGTTGGATAACAGTTGCTTCAATTCTGAACTGAAAGCGTCTGCTTTGCTCATTTAGCATGAGCTGCAGAGTCACACACAGTGCTGCAAGAATCATAAAGAAATATTTTTATAAAGAAATGCAGCCAATGTTGTCATTTTGTATGTTTTTGTTTTTGCTGCATGTTCACTATTTATAATACTGCTAATGTGGTCACAGTATAAACTATAATTCCCTTTTTACGGCAATATGAGGTATTTTAATTTTTCGATAATAAATTTAGTTTAAACCTCAGTTATGAAGTAGTATGATTATAACTGACTATAATTTTAAAGCAAGGTGTTTTAAAAGAATGCTGAAAACCATACGTGAGTAAAGTGATCAGCAAAAATGGATTCCATTACAAGTTACCAGTGATCATTCTACCAATACTACTTGATTAAAAGCCTGAGCACCCCTGGTTTCCATCCCGACAAAGCTTACGTCTAGTCTTTAGACGTAAAATGTAAGTCCTGAGCTAGGCTTCTTCACCTGGAAAGAACTTTGCACTTGACGTGATCTTAAAATATAGCAGTGACTTTGTTTGACCGAAGTGGACACCAGTACATGTTGTGTTCTAAGGCACGGTTATCATATAAATTAACTCTACGAGTGTCGCTAAGGCTGCAACCTGAGGCACTTCAGTCTTGCGCTTTAGATGTTAAGCCTTGGTCGGTGACAACAATGCGACTCATGAGTTACCTGCATTTTTTACTGGATAATGCAGTAACACACAAAAAAATCAAAAGAACATTTGATTTGTTGTAGGGGAGCAAGCATCGCGTTCATGCGTTCTGAAAGCCAAATAAGAACAAAGTCGTCTAGCAATCCTGGGCGATCCTATACGCGAATTGAAACATCCTCTGTGAAACGTCCTACAAACACTCCAAGTGTCAGTTTAACGACGTAGTGCACAGAACGCATGGCTCCGGTGCTATCAATAGGGGGGAATGTGTACCCGTGCTGCGTCTGACAAAAAGAAAAGGCTACTCAATGGTGAAGGGTGCGACTCGTGCTTGACGATGTCTGCTGGGGTGACCAGGGTCTGGGTCAGCTCAGCCAGGTCCTTATGTCATATAAGAAAAACCTGTGATTCACAACTAGCTGCTAATACACTTATATTCATTTAAAATGGCATTGCTGACAAGTTTGTTGTAAACCAGGGCAAAATGGAACCAGAGGTCCTTCAAGGCCCTGTAGATAGCATTTTCCACTTCCGTTGTTAGCAAGAAATATACTGCTGTGAAAAAGTAATGGCATACAAATGTAATTAGTAATTAAATTATTCATCAGAAATGCAGTGAGTAAAAGTGTCATATTCAAAAATGTAGTCAGTAGAGAGTAAAAGAACCTCTGAGCATCCAAACATTTAATAGAAAATATTTTTTTCCTTAATGTGTCTTGTATTACATTACTATTAAATTGGTCCCCTTTTCCATTTTTCCGGCTCCTGACCTGTAATGCTATTGTTGGTTTTAAAGCACCAGCCTGAACTGCCCCATCCTCTCTGGATACCTTGACAGCAAAAGTGTTGACGATTATCATGTACTTCCATCTCCTGACATAGTCTTTATTGTGTGGCATTAGAAATGCCGTGGCCATTTTTTCGGGTCCTTACCTGTACTGTTAAGTCTTGGTTTGTCTGTCTTTTTTAAAGCACCAGCCAGAACTCTCCCATCCTCTTCTGGAGACCTTGGACAGCCAAAATGGTCCGAAGAGATCATGACTCCAATCTCCTGAACTGTGTGCATTAGAATCCATTTGCCATTTTTCGGCTCCTGACCTGTCAGGCTATTCTTGGTTGTCTTCTTGTTTAAGTGCCAGCCGAACTCTCCCCATCCTCTCGGGTAGTACCTTGGACAGCAAAAGTGCGAAGAGGCATGGACTCCAATCTCCTGAACAATTTAGGTCTTTACTGTGTGCATTAGAATCTAGCCATTTTTTCGGCTCCTGACATGTAATGCTAAGTCTTCGTTGTCTGTCCTTTTTTAAAAGCACCAGCCAGAACTCTTCCCATCCTTCTGGGTACCTTGGACAGCAAAAAGTGTCGAAGAGCACATGGACTCCAATCTGCCTGACAATTTATTCTTTACTGTGTGCATTAGAATCTATGCCATTTTTTTCACGTCTCCTGACCTGTAAATGCTAGTTCTTGGTTGTCTGTCTTTTTTTAAAAGCCCCGCCAGAACTCTCCCCATCCTCTCTGGAGACCTTGGCAGCAAAGTGTCGAAGATGCATCATGGACTCCAATCTGCCTGAAACAATTAGTCGTTACTGTGTGCATTGTATCCATGCCATTTTAAACGGCTCTGACCTGTAAATGCTAGTCTTGGTTGCCTGTTCCTTTTTAAAGCACCAGCCAAACTGTCCCCATCCTCTCTGGGGACTTGGCACAGTAAAAGTGCAAAGAGCACACTGGACCCAATCTCCTGAACAGTTCCGTCTTTCAATTGTGTTCCATTAATAATCCGTGCCATTTTTCGGCTCCTGACCGTGTAATAGCTAATGTTGGTTGCCTGTCTTTTTGTAGAAGTTCCAGCCCGAACTCTCCCCATCCGCTCTGGAACCCATTGGACAGCAAAAGTTCGAAAGAGCATCATGGACTCCAATCTCACTGAACAAGTTATCTTTTCCGTTGCATTAGAATCCGTGCCATTTTTCGGCTCCTGAACTGTAATGCTAAATGTTGGTTGTCTGTCTTTTTTAAAGCACCAGCCAGAACTGTCCCCATCCTCTCTGGAGACCTTGATCAGCAAAAGTGTCGATGAGGATCATGGACACAAATCTCCTGAACAAGTTAGTCTTTACTGTGTTTGTTTTTCAGGAAACTATGTTGATTATGCGGGGTCAAAAGGATTCTAGATATAGAAAGTTTTCAGGACTCTATCAAGTGTTCTTAAAGCAAGACAATAAACTAATTTAGGGGTGCAAACTGAATAATTATAGAAAGATACAATTAAAACACTGATTGTGACAAACAATTAAGCGATATACTTGTTAGTTGAAAAAAAAACTGTATTAAACTGGCAGAATAGTGTCCAAACTGTATTAAACTGGCAGAATTGACAAATTAATTATGATAATAACCCATCTTTCCGGTTTCCTGTTCGGCCATTAGTGTCCAAAAACTTAATATTTTGCTTTTAACATTTCTGACTACATCAAAGTGTATGTAACTGTAAGACTCAACAAACAGGTTCTGATCACAGTAATTACACCTGTAATTAATTTCTGTAATTACGTTCATAATAAAGGTCCTTGCACACTGAGTCTGAAAATTTAGTATACATTTTTTTTTTTTTTTGACGTGCAAAAATTTTGGACGAAAATTCAGGACTCAGTGTGCAAAGACCTTAACACTGTTCACCCAAACCTTACACCTTAACCCACCCTTAAACCTACCCATACCACCAAACAGACTGAAGGTCTTGGGATCCAAACAGTCAAGCCCCGAGTTCTGGTGTCTGGGCTATTGCAGATTTGAGGATTGCCCAGTAACAGTTACTGTCACTGTGGATAGTGAGGAGGATTAAAAGAAAAAGGAACAGTGGAGTTTCGAGGGTGAACAGTGCGTGTTCACAGTCACACTGAGACTAAAGAGACGACCTGTTAGAGCAGACAACAGACACATAATAATGGGCAAGAACTACAAAAGCAATTGCCACGAAGCCATGTATCTGGAAAATTTAACAGATATAAAAGAAGACATAATGGAATCTGGCTGTAGATGATGAGCTCCTACCACTCCCCAACATACTAAAAAAACATTTCATGGGAAGTATCTACAGAAGAAGTCGTCAGCATGCAATGAGATCCCCACCTAAAAATTATGCTTGAAAAATAAAAAATACTCCAGATGAGGCCTCCAAAAGGTTTATGCCTCACCTAAAAAGTGTTTTCCGCTTTGGTCGTCAGGGCGCTTGTATTTCCAAGAGGAGGTCAGAGGACATTGTTTATCTGGATCTACGGCACATCATAAAGAAAGCGAAAGTCTCTCCTCTCCTCCCTCGATGTGGATGAGCTGGAACGTCAGGAATCCTCAAACCAAGCTCTCTCCCGTACCGGTTTGCCACCCTACTGTAACCTGTTGCCACACCACAGCCGCCGTAATATTTCCTTCAGCTTTTTCAGACCGATTTTGCCAAGGCGGGTTGGAGGAAAAGGATGCGGCACCACATGTATGCTTCTATGTGATGGCTCTATGGTACCTAATGCAGGCAATTTGTTTGTCATTTGCAAAGACAAATCTGCAAGATACCATTAACCACTACTATAACATTGCCTGTGGAAAGGTACCAAGGAAGATTTGAGGTGCCCATTGTTCATAGATGCCTCAGTCATGTTATGAAGAATGCTAAGGACATGTGTAGGAAATAGTAAGCATAAACTATTTATCCTTCAAAATTTTAGTTGCGTACATTAAGCATAAATTAAGAAACACAATACTGTGGTTGAAATCCCTTTTACAGAATTATACCGCATACATAGTTCTAATGTGATAACTGGGAAAACTTTTTATTGTGCAAGAGCGAAAGACACATTAACTCAGTCGGTGTTTAACAAACTGCCCCAACATAATGTTTTATTTCTACTTAAAATTAATCACTCATCAGTGTGAAAATTTATATTCCTTTTCTATTACCCAGTGCACCGAACCACTACCATCTTGCCATGCATTCCTTTGGTGCCCTCACAACTGCAAGAACTTGATGACATGGTGCAAAGTGTTTGTTTTTTTCTCAAGTCCTTGCAGTGGGCAAAATGTTAAGAAACCTTTTAAGAACCTGCAGTTGTGGCTGCAGAAAACCAAAATAGATTTGGATGTAAATGCCAAGTCCAAAAGCAAAACGAGGACTTAAAGGTAAATGTCAAATCTGGTTTTATCATAACTTGCTTACATTTACACAGAAATATAAAACTATGCTAAAATATTATAGAAAATTTGAAGTACTGTTATTATCAAGATAAACTACTGAGGCAAAAAGTACTATAATGTTTAAGTAAATATTAGTTAAATTTTTAAAATTACTACTTAATTATACTACTCATTACACTAGCATTACATAACATAACAACACCAATAGAACAACGTAATACTAAGCCCTTGTCAAAATTAACAAGGAAATTTCTATTTTTGAAGAAAAATGTTGCTGCATGTGCAAACTATTATCAGTTTTGAATATACATTGGCCTTTCTCTGTATAGTCTCATAACAATTAAACATAGTCTGTACTGTAGGGAATGGAAGGAATCAACAAATTTCAAAAACGATACAAGAAGATTATTTCCCAGGTCCCAACTGACAACATATACCACTGCAAAGGACTTGTGGATCACCTTAAAAAGTACATTCTTCCTTATGCTGGGCTGTGGACAGATATAATGCTACGTTAGTCATAATTATTAAACAGAACAGTGTTTATAAAATATATATAAAAAAAAAAAAGTTGACATTTTTATAATAATTGAATTCATACCTTGTTTTAATGCAAAGGTGACCTTGGACGACATGGCAAAGGACATCAATACGAGCATTGTCCAAAGATATGATGCTCTCAGAAACATTGAAAGACAAGTAATTAAAAAAAAAATCATACATTTTTTACAACAATGTTGCTATTTTGTTTTACTTCTACAAAAATAAATAAATTCAATCCTTTCTTAGAATATAACAGAGGACAACAAAACCCAGGGCATCATGGAAGAAAAGCCAGTGTGATTTGAAGCCTATCGTTTCTGTAAGACGGATCTGGCCCGACTCACTGGGCCTTATGATTTTTGTGGTCCGCTACCAGATTTGTCAGTGTTGGCTCTTGCTGATGGAGTATGAGACTCAAAAGAGTTTTTTAGAAGACAGGTTTGCAAATTGTGTTATGGTTATTAAGAGTGGCATCACAGTGTTGAGGCAGTATGACACAAAAATACATTTAAAATGCGTACTTAGAGTTGGATACTTGAATTTGGAAGTGTTTATATACACCCCAGAAAAAATACATAAAATACCTATAATATTTTGCATCTACACAAGGGAAACCATAATGAATTGGACCAAAAGAAAACTACATATCATTGTCAGCACGAATTGCTGTCTGTACCAGCTCTGCAATGGTACTTCAGTGCTTAATGACTGCTTCCATCAATCCAATCTCACTTCATACAGACATTCAGAGTGGATGAAGAAAAATGGAAGGAACGTCAGCAGAAGAAAAGAGGGGAGATATGTAACACCAGTCCCGCAAGCCATTCCAACTTCAATGGGATCAACAAAAAGGTATACTGTAAATATTATGATGGTTTTCTTAGATAAATATTTAATATATATTGGTAACACATTAAAAAAAACTCTCCATTAATTTTGGAATCTGCTATATTTTGGAGAGCTGTATTACACTCTAACATTACATTAAAATATATATATATTTTGAAAGCAGATGTCAAATATACTTAAATAAAAAAAGAGCATAAAGCATATACTAAATGTTTTAGGATTTTTCAATACCCCATTACAGTAGTTACTTTATAGTAACCGCTATCATGAAAATCCAATTACTTGAATGTTTGAAATTCTACATATAGCACATTCATTGTCTGTCAGAGCATCTGATGGAGCAAGCTACTTTAAACTATATGTTTTAAAAACTATATATCTTATGAGTTATTTTTAAAGTTATTAACTAAAAGCAAGTCTCAATAGTTTAAAGAAAAACTGGATTTATGGACTTTTCCCTGCACCAGCTCACTCTCCACTCTTATCTCACTCTGGCTATCATTTCAGATGCGCTCATATCAAACTAAGCTTGATAGCATATAATCTACGTTGCCCTCCTATTGTTTAGTCAAACTTATAGGTTGATATATCATCCACAAACTTAATAGACTGCTCACCACTAAAACAAACAAAGTAAAATAAAACACGACGAAAACAAAAAGGGAACCACTGTGAAAGGAGGCCAGTTACATTAGTTTTATGTTTTTGGTTGTTATTGATGATTATAGGTTGAAATCCACATTAGCGGGTTTCTGTCGCAAAACAGAGTGACATCTCTGCACACCGCCCACAGTCCATTTCCCTGAAGAAAACAATGCTGGAGTCTTGTCATGAAAGCGCTCATGAACTCCCAAAAGAATCAGATCAAACCCCAGACATGCAAGTAAGGGCATTCTATAAAATTTGTTTCAATACATGATTTCTGCAACTGATCATTAATTTACACTTAAAAAAAAAAAATTATAAATTGTTACATGCATACGAATACAGGGAATCACAACGTGATTATGAGAAACATCTCTATTTCACTGCAGCTAGGTATGTATAACCATATATGTCATGTTTGGCTTCGTCATCTGCCTTTCTCATCCGCCACCGCCGTTTTAGATTGTTTTTTTGTTCTCATCTTCGCTTCTGATCTTGAATTGTCAGCGGTCCCTTGTGGAGAGAAAGACACAGAGGCTTGTGGTTTTTCAGTTGCCTCCCAAAGACCCAACGAAATGACAACAATATGCCTCCATTCATTCAGCAGTGAGCACGCCTGTACTCTTCGCCCACACCAAGGTTTTTTGTGGGGGGGCCCCCCCCCTACAGGCGAGGTATACGTAAGGGTGAGACGTTTCATTGTCTTAAAGCGGGTAAGTTCCAGCGCTACAATAAGTAGACAAAGTCTACCGAGGGTAGCACAGTCTTGAGATTATTGGTAGGAGTTTGATGGAAAAACATTTAGTCAATGTCATAGTATAGTGGATTTCTGACCCTATTGTTTTTTGGTTTAAAAATTAAAAATATTCACACATGTGTTAAAGACCAAACATAAACTGCAAACGACATAATTTGTTACCGGACAAATGTACTTTTGAATTCCATAGACTTAATTACCTTGGACAATAAGGTACAGTGTCTGGTCATTTTGTCATACTGGTACAATACATTTAAAAAATCAAAAAATAACAAACTCCTCCCTACAATTTCAAACCTACATTTACCACATCCCTGTAATTCCGAAGGCCTTTTTCATCCTACTGCAAATTGTGCCGTGCAGAGATGGTGAAAAGAACGACCCCCCTCATAGGTTGTTTGACTCACTGAAACGGGCAAGGAGGTGATGATGCGGTCGGTGGGATGTCCAGTCTGGTACTTCAGGATTGTGCCCCATTCACTGTCGCCGCGCGCGAGCCCTGGACTATTGTCAGCGCCCCTCCTTCTCTACAACTGCACTTCCACAATGTGAGGCGGACGTGGGTGACGGATGGTAGTCGCAGGTGGAGGCAGCGCGTGTCTTGTGTCTCTTATGTCAATACTGTACCAAATATATGGTTTACGCTTGAAACTATATACGCGATCAGGGGCATACAGTGTATGACCACTGACGGGTGAGGGAAGGAATCACTTTGATTATGGTGAGGCGTGCTTGTCAGACGGCGGCCACCTGTTTAGCTGGTTTACTGGTTTGAGATTGCAGTTTTCCCTTAATGCATAACTGCATTCACATTGAAGAGTTCTCCATCTGTCAGTGTTAAAAAACATGGAAATTGCAATTTTTTCTTTCAGAAGCATGAGCTTTTTAAGTAGCGATTTTTCCACTAACCTCCCCAGACTTCATTTAGACAGAGCTCAATGAAACAGGAGCGCAACTACCTCCCTAAATATACATTTTGCTGAAATATTGTAGTTGGACAAAAGTGTACATTGTAGACAGTTTTAAACCTACCAGATAAAGGTGTATTTGTATGATAGCAGTGCTAAAGTCGCGCAGTGGGGTTAATCAAATAGCAAATTTACTCAGTCTGTGCCTTCTATGTTAATTTTTTTAGAGTTTAGTAACTTTTCACAACTTCTCTTTGCCAAAGGATTATTATTTTGTTGTTAGATTGCCAATGTTACAATGAAGGTGTGTTTTAACCCTTTTATTGCACACATATTATATGCCCATCGCGGCTTACATTCACTTTATTAGAGTTATAATACAATATACCGAAGATAGATAGGCCTACCGTACAAACCCAAATCAGCTAAAAAAATACGAGTATTGAATTTTTGCTCATATCTCCCGGGCCTATACAGACGTGTTAGTTTTAATTTAAAGGTGTAACTGGAGTTTGGTTTTATTTTTTAAATGGCATTTAAAATAAAAAAATCTAAATAGCAAAAAACTAACTAAAACAGTTATGGTACACCGTAAAAAAAAACAGTAAAACTGTTAACCCCTCAGCTAACTTTCTGCCTAATAGTTGGCATATGAAGAGCCTCAGTTTTGTCCTTCAGTGTGAAAAGATGGATCTTTAAAATCATACCGTCATTTTTGGCATAAGGTTCAAATAAGCAAAAAATGCTGGGAAAATCAGAACCACACACCTAAAGCGATTTTTCCTGAAGAATCAGCTGGCAGTTTAACATGTTGCAGGACAAACAAGGGACTCATGAACAAACTGTCCCTTAAAAAAAAAAGATCATTCGAGCGTAACATAGATATGTGAGAATCAAAACTGATTTACATTTGATTGAACACAGGGTCAATTTTATACTTTTAGAGATCTCTTCTGTGACTATATGTAAACATGCGCGGTGTGGAATAACTTAGGTCAAGTAATGCTAAATAACACATCTAACATGCATTTTGTATGACCCCTCTTAATTTTGTAAAATCAATTAACAATTTTAACGCAGATTCTGCAAGTTGTGTATGTACACTTTGGACCTTAACTATACATATGTACTGTAAGATGTTTGTGTGTGTGTGATGTGATGTGTGCTGTGTGTATTCCCTAAATTTGTTTATTCATTCATTCAGGTGAGACTTTAAAATTACCAAGGTGTTGTTTCATTTGTAGAAACCAGAGCTGGCATTATTACTTAAGAGTTTCTGGTGAGTGTGTTACATGTTTATAATGTAATTACTGTGTCCAGGAAGCTTTATTTTTACATTTAAGTAGTGTTTGCTGTATTACACTGTTTATTTATCATTGTCAGTACATAAGCGAGGAATTGGAACCACACAGTGAGCTTCTGGTTGGATCCTGCAAAAGTTCCACAGAGGAATCTGATTCCAGTCTTGCAGCCAGAAGATTCAGGTATCTGTTCATGTAATTTAATATTGAGCATAATTTATATACTAGTGAAGTACTTGATTACATTCTGAGTTGATTACCATGTAGATGATTTGGTGAGTAGGACGTTAAGAGATAAACACCTAAAAATAAGTTTTTAAACATTATGAAATATTACTAGAAATATATTTTCGATCTAGTTATAATTTAGATTGTTGCAAACTTCCTCTGCATTGTAACTTATGTAAGTTACTCCCAAAATGAATCCCATACAGTGACTACCTAAAAATGAGAAGGACACGCCATGGAAAAAAGGACTGGAGTTCTGACCCATCCAATCCAGAAGACAGCTGTAGCTGTGGGGTCATTGTCATCATGGTGTGAGAAGTAATGTAATACCTAGCTCATAACTAAATTAGTAAATAAAAATCCATTAATTTTAACTCTTGTTAACTGACTTGTACAGCACTAAATGAGTAAATAATATTCTGCTAATGTAGTTGTCGCTAATGCATTGGTACAGCCACCCTATGCAAGAGACTGGTACAGATGTAGATGTACTATGATGATGAATGTCTGTGTTTGTGTAGATGGCAAGACCAGTGATGAAGGCCTTTCCAGCTGTTCCAGACATAAGGTTTGGAACATCCAAAAAAGAAATGGCAAATGAGTGACAGCTGTGTAAAATGGTTCCATGAAGAGGTCCTAGGCATGGCTGAAGAAGAGCTGAAACAGGCCAGAGCAGACAACTGGAACTGCAGCTTGTGCTGTTAAATCCCTTTTTGAAGAAAAGTTTAAAACACAAAAAATGCCTTTTTTGCTTATTTATTCATTTATTTATTTAACATATCCACTTCTTAATTTTGTAACTGTACTACAAAAATTGTTGCTACTGAATATGTATAACAAACAGCAAAGGGCTTGATGTGGAAATAATCTGTAAATAAGAATTTAATTAAACTTTTTTTTCATGTAAAAAAAAAAAAACATCAAACTCTCCTGAAATTGTGTAAATGAAAATCTGTGGTGATGTACTGTCCATCTAAAGTGATACTGGCCTGTGGAAACAGGGAGTTTTCTTTTAAGAGCTATATCAACATGTAGGATAAACAGGTAGTACATGAGCTTTTTATTTTGTAATTCAACATCAGATAGTCCTTACATTGTGTGAGTGATACTCTGGAGAGGTGTACTGTTCACCTTGTACATCAGATAGTTCTGATATAACAGCGGTCTGATCAGCTGTACTGTTAATCTGAAGTGAAGGTGGTATGTGAAAAGGGGAGTTTCCTTTTTAAGAGTGTTAAGATTGAGTGAAATTCATGTCCACTGAAGGATTTTCACCTTAGGATAATGAATATATTCATTGTCATGCTGGAAAAATGCACAATAATGCTGGGGATTAGAGGAGGGTAGCGTCTTTTGTTTCAAGCTTTTTGTATTAGATCACACAGTAGTGTGTGAATTCATGCCAGCATTGATAAAGCACAACTCCCTCACACCTTCAGCACTCATTCATCCCTATATAAAAGCTTTACTACCACTGAACGTCACTGTGGGAACCAGGCACTTCTCTCTGTACTCCTCCTCTAGCAAGACCAGCATTTTGGATGCTTTTGGATCGAAATGATTGACTTATTCTCTTGAGACTAGAGCATGGATTACCAAAGTCTATATTTTGTAAAAATATGGGCCCTGGAAGAAGTGAAATGAGTTTATTTTCCTTTGGCTACATTCCAGTAGTTTTTGATTATTGGATAAATAACCATGCATGTCACTTCTTTGCATAGCTTTTGCCGGCTCTGAGACACTTGCATGTTATTTCTCCTGCTCTTTCTCTAGCAAAAATTCACTCATCACTAAATGATAACTTAAAGTGAAAACCTGACTATTTCAGAAGCCTTATCACAAGTCCATTGGGACTTCCATAGTAGCAAAAAAATATAAAAAATAAATTACTAAGTGGAGGTCAGTAGCGGCGTTCCTAACCGTTTGATTACCAGCAATCTTTTTAAAAAATATCTCTTTATGTTCAAATATAAGAGCTTAACTCCATACAGGTTGGAACGACATGAGGGTGAGTAAATGATGACAAAATTTTTAATATTTAGCTTGAACTATACGCTTTAACTTTAGTTATTGTGCATTAACATTTTCAACAATGAGCAATAAACTACACTTGTTGCTGGTAGTTATCATTCTTTCATAAAATAAAATACAAGTGTTTAGTTCATAAGTAGCTTCGGCACACATTAAATAATAAAAAAACTTGATTTTAATGTGTTAAATGTTTAAATGAACTCACGATTGAGTGAATGCTTATAAGAAATTTTTCATTGGCAGTTTATACTAGCTAATGAATAAACTTATGTTAATTAATGTTAAGTAAAAGAAGATTAAAAATGTAATAAGGATACAATACAATAAATAGCCTAATAAGTCTAAGTATTTAAGTCTAGAGTGTTCAGCACAGTGCCAAACAGTTTTGGCACTATGCTGGAATATCATTCTCAGTATAAAATTCTGAGCGGCTGTTTGGAAACATTTAACCCTATGGTGTGCTTTAGTCGCATTTTAGACATAAAAACAAATAATATTTGGATATTTTAAAAGACACCTTCATTGGACTGAGTACAAAAAATTCACGGCTTTTATGGGGAGACATAATGTGGCTGAGGGAGACTTCTAGGGGTACTTGGCTATAAATCAGAATTGAAATTAGTCTGTGGAAGCGGAGTTTCAGCTTTTAGAAAGTATTCAAATTCATAAGCAGAACTGATCATATATATGAGATTTTTGGAGGGCTTTTATTATGTAATGCAACATCAGATCGATCCTGAAAACTGGCTGAGAGGACACCCTGGGGTACTGGACTACTAATCTGACCCGATTAGTCTATGAAATTAGTCTGTGGGAAACAGGAGTTTCCTTTTGGGGAAGCCATTTATTCAAAATCACAGCAGGCAGAACAGGTGTTACATGTGAGATTTTGGAGGCTTTTTATTATATGGCCACTAATATCAGATGCGCCCTGAAACTGGCTGAAACTTCTGGAAATTCTACATGTAATATTATTATTAAATGAAAATAATTTTCATGTTATCAGGCCGTTTTGTTAAACCTATTTATATATTTATTTATCATTCATATCAAGCCTTTTTTAATGAATGAATGAATGCATTAATTAGAGCTATTCAGAATCACAGGCAGAACACTGTGCTGATCGCGTGGAGCTGACCGTCTCCGAAATCGGCGAAACAGATTTTTAAATAGACGCTGTCTTTATAAATAAACCGCATATTTGAGTTTAAAATAATGAGATTGAAATACTTTTAAAACTAACTTTCATGACACGATAACAGTAATATTTTGAAAATTATCAGAATAAAAATGGTGGTTGAAATCACAATGCTGAGTGAACGCAACTGGCAGAAGCCCCTCCCAAGACGCGAATTTGCATCTGTTGTGATGTGAATTTCACGCGCGAATGAAGCGAATAAACTCAAAATGTTCAAGCGTCCAACTACGCGCGAATAATGCGATTTATTCGCGCAAGTCGCATCTGGTGTGAACGCACAGTTAGAGTTTCTTTAGCAGTGGAGAAAACTGACAAAACATGAAGAGGGAGAAGAAAGGTGTTGCACACAATGTATGACAGTGAGTTAATAAGATGCTACACATTAGATCGTGCAGGGATGATCCTAACATCTCCCACAGCGCAGAAATGCCATAGCGCCAGAAATAGAGGTAATCAGTACATTAACAAATTTGGCAACTGGAAAAATGCAACTGTGCAGCAGTGATGGTTCACAACCTTCTATAAGCGAAGTGAACACACAAACAACTACAGCACTTTCAGAACCTTATCGTGTCACTGATCATTCCTATAAAATGTTAAGTATGACATTAACATTACTGTAAACAAAAAATAAAGAATATATATATATCTGTGTGTGAGTGAGAGAGAGAGAGAGAGAGAGAGAGTACGGTAAAACAGGAAAAATTATGCCTGTGATTTCAAAGTGAAGGCTTATAATGGACCCTATTTAAAAGCGCTTTTCCCCCCCTTCTTGGACATCCAACCAATCACAATCTTCAAAAGACTGTGTCGTACTAGCAACTGGGTAAACGTTTTTGTCTTTTCCTCACTCAGAGTTGCTCTCAGATTGGGCCCTGCTCTTTACATGTAAAGGTCCAAACATTTTTAAGAATTGAAGTTTGAGAACATTCAGGTGGGCAATCGAGTTTTGAATGGAACAAGAGCATTTTTGACATGGTGATCCAGAACAACACGAACAACACCTGTGGAGATGTTGAGGAGCTTGTCAAGCATGGATTCAAACATCTCACTTTTTTCCCCAATGATGTAAGCCCAGCAAGAATGTAGTGTAGAGAAAATGCAGTGCAGATGAAATACTCTTCCAGATGTAAATGTAAGGCAAGAATAATAATTCAGCATATATAGTATATATATAGATAATACTATATATATATATATAGGATCATATATTACTAAAAATCTGAATTTAAGTGTAAAGGACATTAGTGTTATTTACATGGTGTGATAATGTTATTAACCTTTTTTTTTTGTTTAGATATAAATATACTTAAAATAAACTCCCTGTTGAAGAACTGTACATAAACATGTAATTTCATGCATTATGTTAATCTACAGCTGAATATGTTTTATAATCAGTAGAGCCACCCTATAGAATTGATGTTAAAATTTACTTTTAATAAACGCATTACTAGAAAAAAAATTGCAGTGCTTCATTTTGCAGTAAAGTTTAACTGTTTGGTTAAGATAAGTTTGGGTTTAGATAGCTGTGTTATAATTGTTTTGAGAACAAATACATTTCTTTGGAGAAAAGTGTTAAATCGACAGAGAAAAACTGTAAAGCTTTTCATAACAGGATCAAACCTAATGAAACTAGAAGCCATAAATAAAATCACAAACACACTCACGAATGAGAAGAATAATGAAATACAGAGTTTGGTCCATTTCTGAGGAAGAACTCATATTAAACATGCCCAGTTTCATTTTGTGGTAAAACATAATTTCAGCCATAATTAAAAACAGGAACATAAATGCTTCATACATAACGATTAATACAATATTAACGTCAAAAAGTCTGGTTAAAGAATGAACATGTGAGTTGTTCTTACTTTAGAGTTTGTGTGTTTCTGTCCCGAGTCAGATGTTTCTGTCTGTGATTATTATATCTGCTCTCATCCCTCATTCAGCATCACATCATTTGTTTATTACTTTAAACAAAAACATTTTTTTCTGTGTTGCTCTTTGTTGCTGTAATTCTACGTAAGTGATGTTTCTGTATGCACACAATGTAATGACACATGCAAATAAAAGAGACAGAGAATGTGCCTATGATTATTTAGCTATGTAAACAGGTGACGTTGCTTCCTCTTCATATGATGCCAACTCACAGTCAACTTTATAACAGTAAGTTTCATTTACTGGTGTTAGGAAACATACTTGCTACTCGAACCTCTTTATCACCCTTTTTTTTTCTCTGATTAACATGCATATGAATATCTCCAATGACTATACATTGCTCATGTTCACTTTCACTTATGCCATTTTTATACTGCAACAGAAGCTACATTTAAAGCGCAAAAGGTGCATAAATCCATTTACACATGAGTTACAAGACGAAATTAATTTAAAATTAGAAACTTTAAATGAATGAAAAAGTCAAATCATAAATGAAATATACACTCTGTTATATCAACACTTGAGATGAAAATGATGGTTTTAATTAATAGTGTCTTTGTGCGTTCCATGAGGATAATTGAGCACCTCCAGTGGTGTTTGTAATGTAGCTGGTGAATTTTATAAACAATGTTAAATTGTGCATATTTAATTCTTTTATTTTTTGAGTGAGTTAAATTTAGCTTAACCTAAAGTGTTAATTAAAGGGATACTCCATCCCAAAATGAAAATTTTGTCATTAATCACTTACCCCCATGTCGTTCCAAACCCGTAAAAGCTTCTTTTGTCTTCAGAACACAATTTAAGATATTTTGGATGAAAACCATGAGTCCTGTGACCATAGACTGTCCCATAGACTGCCAAAGAAATAACAGTGTCAAGGTCCAGGAAAGTATGAAAAGCATCATCAGAATAGTCCATGACATGGCCCCGTCAATTTGAATATGGTGCAAACAATCTTAAAACTTCTGCTGCAATAAAATTGTCATACTTTACGAACACTATATTTTAGTAGTTTGTATTTTAATAAATTAACTGTGTAATTCAATGTCCCGAAGCGAGGAGCACCTGCTCGTCCTCATCACAGGCTGATCGGTCACAGCTGCAGCTCATCAGGCATACATAGGCCATGCAAGCCCTGCCACCTTTGAGACACTTCTCCATGAGACTGAGCATTAACTCGCCCTCTCATTTCTCCCACAGACAACAGCGTGTGACTGACCAGCCCCACAGGAGCACAGCACGGACCCACTGCACTGGGAAGAAGGAAGAGAGCACCCACCTGGACCTTTCTCTTTTTCACACCCTCTTGTAAATAAATCCACCCTCCGGGACATTAATTGAGCCATCCTTGTTGTGTGATTCTTCACCCCGTGACAGTATCTCGTGACCAGTACCGATCACAACGCGACTTTTAGCTGTATTAAAATAATAAGAAACTTTTTGCAGTAAAGCGATGCTTTGGATATTTTTACGTTTTGGGTTGGTTATTAAATTTTTAATTTTTTTTATGTAAGCTACGCATGCTCAAAGTGTAGTGTGACCGCGGCTAAAGCCGTCTTCCCATTGTTTTGTCCAAAACGAGCATTTCTCATACAGATGATGGTCAACGAATGTGATCGTCAGTAACAACCCACCTCCCCAGACCCCGAGTGAAAGTTGGTAACCCTAGGCCAAACTGTTGCCTTGGTCTTTATCTGCCAACTTACCCCGTGTCCCACCACTTCGCGCTCAGACCAGACGATGTCACGATCTCAGTGGGGTCTGAGGCTTTTGCTGTCCTGGAGCACATGGGTTTTGTTTTGGTGGCTCGCCAGGTGTTTCACCATCATCAGCAGGTAAGCCCGCCTCTTGTTATCCCTGTTAACGTGATATTCTCCCTCACCTGCACCCCATTTTTACGCTGATTATCTTCCCTGACCATGCCCTGGTGTTTGCTGTCTTGTGTCGGTCCGTAGCATTGTTAGAAGCGCCAACCTTCACCTTGCTTTCTCTGAGGTTTTTTTGACCCTGCTTTTATTCATCTCATTTTTTTCCTGTCTTGTCGGGGTCTGGTGTCCCTGTTTTTGCCCCTTTCTCGGGTTCAAGCTCTGATAACTTAGGACTCTGGGGGAGTTTGTCTGCCCTGTTCGCTTCTTCCTTGCTGAGTGCTGCGAACCAACCAGCAGCCGACTCGACCACCTCTCTCTCGGCTTTGACGCTGGACTCCACGCGGGCTCGCTCACTTCCCCTGCCGCTGTCTGGCTGATGCCGGTGAAGTCTTCCTGCTGGTCTTGCTGAAGGAGTGCTGGCGGTTTCGTTATCCTACCAAAAATCATCAAATAAAATAAACAAAAAATTCAATAATCTATAATTTTTCTATTTTATTATATGTGTGTGTCGATGGATTTTCTGAATGGCCAACATTTGCAGTTTGCCGCTCCAGTTCTTGGGCAGCTTCTCGGAGAAGCTGTGGAACAGACTTCGCCATGTTCCCTCCTGCCAATTACAACAACAACGCAAAGTAAGCCCTGCCTTGAAGCAATGATTGACAGAGGGTGGGCGTGGTCAGTTCGGAATGCATTTTCAAAGCCGCACTGAATTTTGATACAAATATCCCTCAGCATCATGATGAAAATGCATTTAGGACAAATAACATTTAAATGATCATTTTGTTACTATTTCTGCGTGGACGTGTTACACATATCAAATTAATTTGGGTTATTCATATTAATTTTCATTTTGCAACATATAAAGCATTAAAAAAAGTATGCACTTTACATTTTAAGACTACTGTTGGAAATGGTCAATGTAAATAATATAATTTCATTTTCATTTTTCTTCTGCACCTAACTTTACACATGTGGGTAATGGAAAATGTAAATTTAAATACAGACATACATTCCCATTTTGAATAATGCATTGCCATTTTGCATTTTACATTTTACATTGCGAATTGAATTTTCCTTCCATAGTCATAGGTTTGTTCCACTTCCATTCATAATGTTGCTATGGCATATCTTCAATGAAAAGTACAGGCATTTAAAAAAGTATATATAGTAATATTCATATGCCAGTAAATAATCTGACAAACTGAACTATATTAGACTTTTGTAGACATCAGGATATTCTCCGAACATAATCCTTCCTCTTGTTAAACTCATAAACACCCACAGGAGATGCTAAAATAAAAACATAAAATTATCATGTTTCACGAGTTCACCCTTACATCTAATCTGTTAGCAAATAGTAAGCATATTTTGGTGTGCTGTCCTGGGGGAGGGCTCCGAGCCCAGAATATAGCCCTAACCCAAAGAACTCCCCCTATCCCTAATGTGGGATAAAAATAGATTAGGAGTGAGGAGTTGGGGTGGAGGAGGGATGCCAGAAAAAAAAAAACCTGTCACAGGACAGAGGTAAGTAGGCCAGACGCCACTGTCGCAGACCAGAGTAATAGGACTGCATTCTATATCCACGCTTGCGATGCTATTAACTGATGGTTAGCTAATTGAGTTGCACGGGTGCCAAATTGGTGATTATCTGATCGTGGGGTAGTTGTCTCCTCCCGAACTTTTAATAAAACAATTTCAACAAGTTCACCCCTTACATCTAATCTTTAGCAAATAGTAACTTATTTTGGCGTGCTTGTCCTGGGGGAAAATGAGCTGCACGTGCCAAAATTGCCCGATTATCTGATCAAAGCTCCTCCCGAACCTTGCTAATAGAACATACTTCAGCTGTTCACCTCTTACATCTAATCTGCTATAAAATAGTAAGTATATTTACAGAAAGCGTCTGGGGGAGGGCCTGGTCCGAATATAGCCCAAGCCAAAGAACTCCCCCAAGCGAATCTTTTAGGCATGGACAGCAGCCAGAGAGCAAAATTTTAGCTGCCCCCCACAAATGCTGCATAAAGAGAAAAGTGGCAGAGGCACCGGGAGTGGGAAGCCCCGGCCTGCCGTGGCAGAGCACGTGACACGTTAACTCGAAACGACAGACGGGAGGGGTCAGCACTGCAAGCGGCGGGAGCCATCGGCCCTGCAGCACCAGGAATGTGAGAGTCCCTGTTTGATGCTGAATAAGCAAGGTAACTCCACCTGGATGAGGCACTCTCACTGGCGTCCTCAAGGAGCTGCAGCTCTGCCTGCACCAGAATCGGAGAGTCCCCCTATGCGCTGGCTTATGAGTCGTGGTTTTATGCGCCGTATGGAGGGCTCCCACCGCGACTGGGAAGGTGAGCCGACACGCCTGCTGCACGCCCTGGAAGGAGATCCCTCATCTGGGACCGAAGTAACGCGATCGTAACCTCGAAATGAAAGACTGGAGGCTTAACCCGGCGCATCGAAGGAACGAATGGATTTGTTCGGTTGGATGTTGGGGTTGAAATTACAGGTTATTGGAATTTCTGAGGCATCTCCGAAAACAAAAAAAAAGCTAATAAACAACATGGCTTCTAGGGTGACGAGCCGTCATGGACTCGGACGCAGCACTACCCTGTGGCGTAACGTTGGTTGGATGCATGTGTTGTAAGGATGTCCAGAAGTTCATAGGTTTGCTTGAGAAATGACCAGTGTTGATGCTGTCTCGCGAGCGCTGCATTCCTTTGATTAGAAGACAGAATTTGAGTCACTATTTCTTTCGGGTGAGGGGAAGCCGTAGACTTAGTTCGCGAAAAAATGGAATAAGACCACTTACGTAAACCTTTTAAGAACTCCTCTGAAGTCGGCTAACACGGATATCGCCATTGCTTTTGAGGCAAATTCTCCTGATGAACCCCAAAAAGAACTTACAAATTACACTTTCAGTTTTGATCATTGCAGATAAAAGCAATACATCAATCGAACCTGTAAAGGGTCTACTTTTATTTTTATACACATAATAACAACAAAACTTTGTGCATTTATAAAATGAAAACAAACAGAGTGCACTGTCTGCCGCCTTAGTCTTTCTGCATGATCTTCTTCATTTTAGAAACACGTCATTAAAATGAACTGTAACTCGAGTGAATACTCAACACAGAGACATGAGAGATAGATCGATAGAAAGCCTGACATGCTCTACTTTAAACTAAAACAAGTGCTACTAAAAAACAAATATTTTGTGATAAAGTAATCCACATGAAAACAACAGGATGTCCCGTCTTTCACAATCTCCCTTCATTAGCATACTAATGCACCACCACCCGTGCAGAGCGCGCTATTGTTATTTACCGTCCAAGTGAAGCTCGCGGCTGTGTAACCGTCCTCATCATATCAAACAAGCAGCAAGACTGTACTTCATGATTTTGTTTTAATTGTTACTTGTTTGCTTCGCGCTGAGAGAAAAGACAGGACATGCACCTCAATAAGACCGCTGAGAGGATAGATTTGGATTACCTCAGAGAGAATGAACGGCTTGACCAGCAGAGGATAACATAGTACAGGTCTTCTTTATGAAGTATCTACTTGTTCATGGGTTTCATCTACTTTTACACATGTTTTACTAGTTAACTTTTTCCAGACTATACTGACCTGACTAATGTATAAATCCAGGTGCCAGCATATATGAGTTTCATTTACATCGTCTCACATGTTAAGAGAATGAAAATGTGGAATCCCATTAACCCTCGCATTGAGTTCCTAGCATAGACATGAACAACCATCACTTAATTAACCCTCGCATTGAGTTCCTCAATGAGGTTCAAATTATATTAGATACACCAGTACAGATGAGAGTCTGGAGGTAAAGTTACTTGCTTTGCCTGTGTAATGGGGGTTCCCTTTGTTGTCGTTGAAAAGGGGGTTTCCCGAGGTTGCTGATTGGCTGGAAGTTCAGTAGTCGTTGAAGTGACGTCTTGGGAAGCCTGTGGTTGGGCGTTGGCTGACGATGCGGAGCTTTTCTCACCATCAAGTTGAACGGGCACGCGAGGTCAGACTCGGAGACATGGCGTTACAAAAACTTAACTCAAGAACAGGAAACTCTCAAGCGGAAAAGAAAAAGGAAACTAAAATGAAGCGAACAGAAGTAAGTTTAGCTGAGACTAGGTGGTGTTTCTTCTCATAGGTAGCTAAGTAGCAGGTGTGCAGGCGAGAAACCGCTGGAACAGTGCTCAAGAGAGCGCTAAAAGTGACTAAGCAGCAGCTGAGAAGCCAAAGCAAAAGAAAGCAGACTAGAAAGCCGGTGATGGTGTCCCTGAGTATTTAAACTGGCCTTTGGCCACACCTCAAATGTTGTCTTGACCAATTAGATATTGTCTTTGCTCTGGGTGTTGCGATGTTTGTCCTACCCATTCATAAATCATATGTTATCTTATCAATCACGTGGTCCGAATTTTCCCGCTCTTGCGGGGAATAATTTTGGACAGGATTCCTATGATAAGAATATGATACATTTGACAAATAACTGATGGTCAGAAACGTTTCAAGCAAAAAGATTCGAACACACACATACTAAACATAAATATGAATACTTAAGCTATTCAATAGTTATTAAAAAGACGTACACAATAAGTGATTAGAAACATGATAGTCAAATGTGTGGGTTTCATAAATGATATGGAGTTAAGCAATGGACTGATATTCCTTTAGAAGTCTTTTTGTGTTCATCTGTAAAAGACAGTTTCTCTGCTTTTCTTTGACATAAGGATGCTCTGTGAAGACCAGAGGTTAAAAGGTCCTCTTAGGAATTTCAGTCTGGTTCTGCTAGGTGGGGGGGGGAGTCAATCCAACGATCTTGTTTACTCTCATGGGTTTACATGTGATGGTCAGGCTGTGCATCTCTTTGACCATCAATCTTGATTACTTGCCCCAAATTTGACAATCTCTTTTCTGAATTGAAATTCTCAAATGGTGTTAATGTTGAAAGCTGTTCTGTGAAAGAGTTGGTTGGTTAGTGGACTTGCTTCTGACTTGTTGTACTAGGAATTGATTTACAACATCCTATTGCCTTTCTGAGGAATTCTGCTCCTTATGTTTCAACCATGGTCCTGATCGAATCTTTAATTTGTCTGGTTCAGGTCTGATACGCTACAGAGGTAAAAAAAAACAAAAAACAACAACAACAAAAAAGTGTACCAAGTAAGCTGTAAATATCATTGACAATAAATGTGCTATGTGGTAATTGTGTTCTTTTTTCCCTATAAATTACTAATAGTATCAGTGACCATCACAATAATGTTAATAATGCAGTTTGTGTAAACAGCATGCTTACTTTTTTATTTCAGATAAATAATAACCTGTTGCAAAGCGAGCCAATGCAAACAAGCAGCCCACTCAGGAATCTGGAACACAGCTAAGACCAAGCCAGGCACACACTCCCATCTCTTCAACGTCTTTTCTAAAAAGTAAGTCTTTCAGAGCACATAAAGAATATACATTTTGGAAATGCCAGGTATGTGATGTTCATTTATGTATTTCAACATGACACATGAGCCTGCATTTATTTGATCCAAAATACAAAAAGTTGCATTTGCCAAAGCAGTAATATTGTGAAATATTTTTACTATTTAAAATAACTGCTTTCTATTTGAATATATTTTACAATTTAATAGTAGTAGCAAATCAGAATATTAGAATGATTTCTGAAAGATTGTGCGACTGGAGTAATGATGCTAAAAATTCAGCCTTTGAAGTCAGCTTTGATTTTTCCTAATAAACTGTTTTAACTGTACTTGCAAGTGAACTCAAGTTATTTTGGGGGATCATTAATTATATTCTATAAACTACAAACTAAAAATATATACATTTTGTTGTCCTCACATTCTTTCCTTGTAACTCTTCCCCTCAGTCACATACCGACTGAAAGGCTCTATGAGCTCATTATGTGGGTCTTTGTCTTCTCAGGTGTGAAATCACACCAATATTCATGATAGTTGACGCCTATCTCGCATATTCCTTTTGAAACAAAAAGTGGGCTAGAAAATTTAAATCAATCTATTGTTTTTCTGTGAGTGAGTAAACCAAAAGGGGGATGATTTCACATCTTTTTGAAGCAAAAATTCTAGACTACAAGCTCCAGGTTTGACAGTCTTGTGAACAAATGTTGTTTATGTGTTTTTATGACCTTATGTCAAGTGACTTCAAAGTGTAGTTTTTACCTAACCAGGCATAAACGTTGTTTTCTAAAACACAATCATGTACATACTGCTATTTTACATATTTTGTAGTTCAGTTTGGTACTGATACAGTGTTTTTATTAGATTTTTCCATTTATCTATTTATAAGCAACTGAAAAAAGCCAAAGTCAGGGGGATTCAAAACTTCTCCAGGGCCCCCAAAACCCCATGACCTCGCAGAGGGTTAAATACCAATATCTTTTTTCTCAAATCCCCATAACCAGAGAAGAAAAGCAGCTTATTAAAACACAACATTTTCATCACAGAAAAAACTTTCCAAAATACAAGCCCAATATGTAACCATCGATACCCCCCAAACAAATTAACCTACCCACACACAACACAACACACACACACAAGATAATAATAATAATAATATAATAATAATAATAATAGTAGTAGTAGTAGATTATAAAAATATTAAGATTTTTTTTTTTTTTAAAGCAAATCAACAATTCCACCGTTGTATATCAATCAACCCAAAAAAAAAAAAAAAAAAAGACCCTTCTTGAACAGGGAGGAACAAAGCAGCAGAGCGAATCCAGTGTTGTCCAGACCAGAAAAAAGTCCACAGGTGGTTTAACCAGTAGCTTGTGCCAGAGAGTAGAAACAACAAAAAAAAAATCACCAAAAATCTTCCCCATAAGAAAGCTGAGGTAGCCAATATTTCCATCTAGACAACTTTGTGCACACCTTCTCTTACTGTACCCTCCCAGATTAACTTTTGAAAAGTGTCCGATCCCAAAAAAATCCCCAATAATTGAATTTCTTCTCTGCCCCATCTAAGATCCCATGGCAATTGTGGGAGACTTTCAAACTGCCCAAAAAGCTTCACTTTTATTCCAGTTTACTTTTGCTGCTGAAGCTTTCTCATAACAAGAACTTCAGATAACCTATTAATATCAGAATCAGAATCAGAATCAGAAGAGCTTTATTACCAAGTATGTTTACACACAAAAGAAATTTGACCTGACGGCAGGAGCTTCCAGTGTAGAAGAAAGTAGAACATAGTGCAGACATGCATAGGAATAACACAGTAGGGACGTAATATAAAACTAATATAAAAACAAAACATTAAATAATGTACTATATATACAGAAATAGAAGTATAGGAAAAAAAAATTAATTGTTTAGAAAATACCGCGATATGTTATCAGGGTGCAGATATGTTCTACAAAGTGTGCAGTTGATTATAAAATATGTCAGATAACTATGTAAGTTGTGATGGAGTGATGTTTGTTAATTATGAGGATTAGATGGGTCAGGCCTGGAATAAAGCCGCGGGGGACAAAAAAAATTGTTCTTGTGTTTGTTGGCTGTTTGGGTGGTCAGGCTGTGTAGCGCCGACCAGAACGGCAACAAGTTGGAAGAAGAGAGTGGGCTGGGGTGGGAGGGGTCCAAGGTGATTTGTTTTTTAGCCCTTCTCTCACTGGAGATATAAAGATTCTGGAGAGGCTGGGCAGGGGCCACCAATGACCCTGTTCAGAGCTTACTGTCCGCTGTGTCTCGTGATATTGATTGGTAGCGTAAACCAAACCCGGACAGTTAGGATGAATGATGATAACATCCATTATCCTCATTTGATTAACAAAAAAGACGGTACTTAATATCATCAGCATAGGCAGAAAGCATCCTTTTCAGACCAAAAGATAGATAAAACAAAACACCACCTGGTCCCACCACTGTTTAAAATTTGCAAAATTACTTTTCTTTTCTCCAATTTTGCCGAAAAAATAAAATTACACAAAAGACCCATCCTGCTGCAACTTAACATTGAATGCCAAAATGAAGATTCTTGGTAAGTTAGACATAACAGTAGTCATAGAGAAAATCAAATGCTGATTCTGGAAACTCCTACAAATTCCAACATCTTTTACTGATTTTTTTTTACTAAAGCATTTTGACACACAAAAATCTGTCAGCTGGGCCGCATTGACTCTGTTTTAAAATTTGGCCCCATATACTGTCTGTCAGTAGAAGGTTAATTCTTTCCACATATCCAAGGAGTTTTAAAATCTTTGGTGTATCAGTTTAGACAATGATTCTGAAAACTGTGAAACTTAATTCATAGTATCACTATGTGTTTTTGAAGAAAAACAATATTAAGTTTCTTTGTTCAACAATTTCAATAACAAGTGCATGCTTATAACTATCCTCTCCCAACATTAATGCTTAGAACCTGTCCTTAAAGGGTTAGTTGAACCAAAAATTAAAATTAACCCATAAATTACTCACACTAAGGCATCCTAGGTATATGACTTTCTTTCTTTTCAGACTTAATCCAGTCAGAGTTACATAAAAAATTGTCTTTAGCAATACGTAACTGAACGAAG
>NC_056575.1:30360675-30412037 GCF_018340385.1 Cyprinus carpio | reverse complement strand
CGCTGGTGTTACTCCTGCGCCTGTCGTCCCTTCGGCTTCGCCTTCTGCCAGTGACGAGGCAGAGAGCTCCGGAGCGTCTGCGCCCCCCCAGTTGGTGTGTCCCTCGGGGGCGTTCGCCCTAGGAGTGCCCTACTGGGGTCCGGCGCCGTGCCTTTGCCCCGCGGACCTTGGGAGACTTCAACTGCCTAAAAATACTCACTTTAACTGTACAGGTCGTACGTTCTGATGAAGCTTTCTCACTAACAGAACGTCAGATAACCTATTCTATCCGAATCAGAACAGAAGAGCTTTTATACCAAGTAGTTCATCCACACAAAAAGGAATTTGACCTGACGGCAGGAGCTTCCGTGCAGACGGAAAGTAAAAATCGTGCAGAACATGCATAGGAATAACCACATAGGACGTAATTTAACACTAAATATAAAACAAAAACATTAAATAATTACTATATATACAGAAATAGAAGATAGGAAAAAAAAATTAATTGTTAGATAATGTCCAGGTATGTTATTAGTGTGCAGATATGTTATTTACAGTGTTGCGAGTTTGATATATTAATATGTCAGATAACATGTAAGTTGGATGGATGTTGTATAATTATGAAGATATAATTGTTTCAGTTGACTAAAGCCTGCGGGGGAAAAATTGTTCTTGGCTGGCTGTTCTGGTGGTCATTGCTCGTAGCGGCCGACATGAGGGCAACAGTTGGAAGAGAGAGTGGGCTGGGTGTGAGGGGTCCAAGGGGATTTTTTTTAGCCCTTTTCCTCACTCTGGAGATGTAAAGATCTTGGAGGCTGGGCAGAGGGCCACCAATGATCCTTTCAGCAGTCCTTACTGTCCGCTGTAGTCTCTTGATATCTGATTTGGTAGCTAAACCAAACCAGACAGTTATGGATGAATGATTAACATCATTATCCTCATCATGATTAACAAAAACGGTAATATCATCAGCATAGGCAGAAAGACATCTTTTTCAGACAAAAGATAAACCAAAAACACCACTGTCCCACCACTGTTTAAAATTTTCAAAATTACTTTTCTTTTCTCCAATTTTGCCAGAAAAAATAAAATTATCATAAAAAACAGCATCCTGCTGCAACTTAACATTGAAATGCCAAAATGAAGACTTCTTGGGTAATTTAGACATAACAGTAGTCATAGAGATCAAATGATGATCTGAAAATCCTAAAAATCCAACAATCTTTTACTCGATTACTAAAGCATTTTGACACACAAAATCTGTCCAGCTGGGCACCATTGACTCTGTTATTAAAATCCTTGGCCCACATATACTGTCTGTCAGTAGAATGTTTAATTCTCCACATATCCAAGAGTTTTAAATCTTTTATCAGTTTAGACAATGAGCCTGAAAACTGTGAAAACTTAATTCACAGTATCACTATGTGTTTCTTTTGTTCAACAATTTCACTAACAAGTGCATGCTTAGAACTATCCCTCCCAACATTAATGTTCAGGACCTGTCCTTAAAGGGTTAGTTGAACCAAAAATTAAAATTAACCCATAAATTACTCACCCTCAAGGGTATATATGACTTTCTTCTTTCAGACGAATCCAGTCAGAGTTACATAAAAAATTGTCTTTGATCTTTCAAGCTGTTGGGGGCAAAGGCCTCCTGTAGTGAATCGACGCGTTTTTGTAAGAAAAATATCTATATTTAAAATGTAGTAATCACTTTAATGTAGCTTGCGCTAACAGTTGTACACGGAAGCAGCTCCGGGAGGATGACATATGGAGGTCAACGTTAATTTAGAAACGCTCACCACACAATAGCTCTCACCACCACTCTCACACAGCTCCCAGCATGCACGAGAGAGAGAGAGAGAGAGAGAGAGAGAGAGAAAGAGAGAGAGAGAGACACCAAAAAATGCAACCAGACATGCAGACCACAGATGCACCAGATGTGGGAGTTCAAAATGCGTATTAAAAGTTCAAAAACATTCCCCAGGACTTCATTTATGGTTTTGTCAGTCTTGTGACAAACTCACTAAAAATTCACCCTTCCCAGGAGGTCACAGGTTTCCACATCTGGATGTTACTGTATAATGAGGTCAGAGGTCACATCTAGATATATATTTTTTAGTTAGAGGTCAGAGGTCAAAGTCATTAATCATCTTGACACAAATTCCTGGCTACTTACTACTCAAGATAAATAGATATTTCTGAAAAATTCAAAATTAAGAAAAACTAAAATATTTCACTTGAACTACAGAAGTTTATCTTAAGATGGGCCTGTATGTGTCTTGATGAACATTTGCAATAAATCCAGGGAATGCTAACTTCCACAGGGAATACCTTGATTCCAAGGTACTTTAGATTAACGCATCTTCAGATTTGTGCATGTAAATCTCACCTGCTCACTTCTCTTGTGACAAATGCACTAAGGTTTTGTTGTAGAAATAATATTTTTCAATGATTTTGCACAGAGACCGCGCCTTTTAAAAAAACATCTATATTTTTGCAATTAGGTTAGACAATACAAGTATTGAGCCCTTGCAGAATGTGGAATAAAAATTATGAGCATGCTTCTCTGCTTAAATACCCTTTGGCCCATTGTTTTCACAAGCAGACTTCATACGATCACTAATTCAGTGGTTGTATGGTCCGTGTCTTTTGATTATGAATTTTTTGTTTTTTAACATTGACGAAAAAAAAAACGAATGGCGGTTGTATTTTTCAATGTTATGCGGAAAACCACAATTTTAATTAAGAACCCATACACACAAAATGCGCCCAAAAGAAGCTACACATTTTATTTAGCTTGTTTAGATTTTTGTTATGGCTTTTTCACCTTTAATTAAACATTAGAAAAATGAAATTACCGTTAGGTCCCTATATTTGGACACACTGACACAATATCAGATCTGTATGCCACCAGGAATTCTATTGAGTTTTGTAATTCTGTTCTGCAGTTCTTTTAGGTGGGAGTAATATATAGAAGCTGAGGGAGTCTTGCAACCCCGGCACAGTTGCTGTATTTCTATTTAGCATTATCCCACCATTGCTGTAGAGGAGTCAAGCGAGGGCTTCCTATCCTTGGTTTTTTTCCAAAAAATAGCAAAACTACCTCACAAAAAAAGTTATCTTACAATGCTTAACATTAAGGTGCCAATAAGCACTCCTTGGCTTTACATTAGTAACAAAGACATTACAACTGACTAAACCATGATCTGTAAAACTTACAGGTGAAATTACACAATGCTTAATAATATTAAAATGATATTTAAAAAACAATACCACCTGTCTAGTCTAGCATTTGTCACATAATCTTCTCTCACTTGTGTCCATGTATATTGTCTCTGAGTTTATTCAGCACCCTCCAAATGTCGCCGCTCATGTTCTTTCATTATTTGTCTCAAAACGCGTTGTGATGCTATATGTGGCTCTTTATGGTTCCTATCAGTAATTATCATCCTCTGTGCAATTAAATCACCCCTAGGAATAAATACTCTTCAGGTTAATTTTTAACTATATCTTTAGCTTTGTTTAAAAAACAAAACTCTCCCCCTCCCAATACTGGGGCATACAGGTTTATAAATGCAACAGTAAAATGTTAGAGAGCTTGTACGTATTTTCAACAACTGTCCCCCAACTACATTTTTCCGCTTCATGAAACCTGATTGATATTTTTTCCTTAGTAAAAAAGTGCCACACCTCCACTATTACTAGTCTTATGGCTCATAACCACTTCTCCTCCCATTCCATCATCCATTCACTTTCATTTTTCATCACTATGTGTCTCTTGAAGAAACATAACCTCAATCTTTTGCCTTATTAATTCAAAAGCATTGCTCTTTTTCTGTAATCCCTTGCACCGTTTATGTTTAGGCTGCCCAGTCTTAAATTACTCATAGTAGTGAATAAAAAAAAGAAAATGCACAACACAAACACAGAAAACTAACAAAGAGAAAAGAAAAAAATTAAAACACTTCTTTCTCATCATTTAGCATATTGGATCTCAACTTTTGAACAACTTTTCTTTAGCCTGTATACTTCCTGTTCTGTAAGACCCCCCAGCCCCTATTTCTTTCATTGCCATTCCTTTTGAGATTCTATAAACAATTTTGATCAGGAAAAAACTCTTGTACTTGAACTCCCTTCATCCCTTTTGTGCTCTGCAAAAAGGTCTTAATTTTCAAAGTACTCCTCCCCGATCTTCTTAGAGACTGAGTCAACCGAGCTCCACGGATTCCTCTCACTTCTGTTGCAGTCATCAGACTCATTATGGTCAGATATAGTTCTTCAACCATCCTTTCTTTCATCTGTTTTTCTTGAACCTGTTCTTTCTTAGCTTTCCAACTCTCTTTCCTCTAGTTTTTCTCTTCAGTGTCGGTGTTTTGAACAGATTGTCATCTTCAGTCATGTCAATATCTCTTTGGATTTCTACCTCCACAACAGGGCCCGGCCCGCATCATTTATTTTTCAAGCATCTTCTCCTAATCCTTCCTCATTACTCTTATTCTGGTAGTTTCTTCTTGATTAACTCTTCCATCATTCTCCAGCGATTCCCTGCCTTTTTCCTGATTTTCATTTTCCTCCTTTCTTTCTGTCCCTCTCTTTCAATGTCATATTGTTTAGCCCGTGTTCTACATTCTCTGGACCATGCGGGCCAGAATGTCCTCCTTGTCTTTTAAATGGAAACATTTCATTGTTTCCGATGTAATCATCCATAATCAAAGCTCTTCCTTCGCTTTGTGTGCAAGATTTAACTCCACTCCTCACTGGTTTCAAAATCATGTACACTTATAGGTGAGCTTATGTTTTAACTTCTTGATTTACAGTTTAAAGCAATCTTTTTTAGAAGCTGAGGAAACAATTTTACACTTTTCCATGTCTGGCCAATTTTTCTCTGGATGTCATCTTTTTATGAAAGGTGGAACATTTGACAAGATTTTTTTGCGGTTGCATCAAAGGCATTACGGTGTGTCTGACTCATTGATCACTATTCCATTTTGCAACGATCTCATTTACCTTGTTCACATCATCTAAAACAAAACAATTGCACTGTTCCATTCTTGATGCTGACAAAATGCTTTTTGTAACCAGCAACTTTCGCTACAGCTATGCTACACTCCTCTCTTGAGCAGCGTTCCTTGGGGATAACTTTGATGCCATTCCGCTGGCGTTAGCTTATCAAAGCGATGCGCTTTCCGGGCGCTGCCATTTCCAGACAGCACCGCAGCTGAATAGCTGTGCTAAAACCTAACTCCAGCAAGCCCACACAGGTACACCAAAGCGGCTTTGCCAAAGAATAAAAGGGTAGAAACTCCTGCACTCAGCCCGCGAGCAGACACTCTCACTCCACACCGTTCAGCTCAAGCGGCTCAGCATGCGCACAGAGAGAGAGAGAGAGAGACGCAAAAATGCAACCAGACATGCAGATCTCCCATCACAGCGCCACTACCAAACAGATTCTGTGCCAGATGTGGGAGTTCAAAATCGCGTATAATAAAAAAGTTCAAGAAACATTTCCCAGGACTTCATTTATAGGGTTTTGTCATGGGACAGGAATTATTACAAAACCGCCATTTCCTTCCCAGGAGGTCCTGGGTTTCCACATCTGGATGTTACTGTATAATGAGGTCAGAGGTCACATCTAGATATATTTTTTATGAGGTTAGAGAGTCAAAGTCATTAATCATCTTGACACAACATTCCTGGCTACTTACTACTCAAGATAAAATACGATATATTCTGAAAAATTCCAATTAAGGAAAAACAAAGAAAAATCATAACTAATATTTCCGCCCAGACTACAGAAGTTTATCTTAAGATGGGCCTGTATGTGTCTGTGATGAACATTTGCAATAATTCAGGGAATGCTAGCTTCCACCAGGGAATACTTGGCATCCAAGACTCTCTCGGCTACTTCTAGATTAACGCATCTTCAGATTTGTGCATGTAAAATCTCAACCTGCTCCGCTTCTCTTGTGACAAATGCACTAAAAGGTTTTGTTGTAGAAAATAATATTTTTCAATGATTTGCACAGAGAGAGAGCCTTTTAAAAAACATATATATATTTTTGCAATTAGGTTAGACAATACAGTATTGAGCCCTGCAGACGTGTGTGGAATTAAAAATTATGAGCAGCCTTCTTCCTTATATACCCTTTGGCCCATTGTTTTCTACAAGCAGACTTCATAATATCCACTCTAATTCAAGTGGATTTGTATGGTCCGTGTACGTTTTGCATCTATTAATTTTTCGTTTTTTAACATTTGACGAAAAAAAAAAAGCGAATGGCGGGTTGTATTTTTTAAATGTTATGCTGAAAACCACAAATTTTTAATTAGAACCATACACACAAACAATGCTGCCCAAAAGAAGCTACAAATTTTATTTAGCTTGTTTTCAGATTTTTGTTTTATGGCTTTTTGATCACCTTTAATAAACATTAGAAAAATGAAAATTACAGTTAGGTCCATATATTTTGGACCACTGCCACAATTTCAGCTCTGTATTATGCCACCAGAACAGAGAAATAAAATGTAGACTTTAAGGTTTAATTCAAGGGGTTGAACTAAAATGGTGAAGACAAAACATCAATATGCATATGAATGTACAAACATTTTTTATACACAGTCCCCCCATTATCAGGGGCTCTCAAATGTAATTGGACAAACAAAAAAAAAAATAATATTAAAATAAAAAATTGAGTTGTTGAGACTCCTTTTGCAGGCAGTTACTGCTTTGAGTTCTGAAATATGGACATCAGCACAGACTGGTTTACCTGTTTGTCGAGCTTTGCAGGTTATTTACTGCAAGCTGCTTCAGTTGTAGTTTTTGTGGGTTTTTCTGCCGTTAGTTTTGTTTTCAGCATGAAATGCAGCTAATCGGGTTGAAATCAGGAAGATTAACTTGCCATTGCAGAATATTCCACTTTTACCATCAAAAAACTCCTGGGTTACTTTGTCTGTAGGTTTTGTGTCACTTCCATGTATGAAAGCACTGCACCAAACAACTTGTGCTGCTTTGAGTTCATGATGTACAGACGCTCTCTTCCCACCTGGAGGACCCTTGAGGAAGACACTGAACCCACTGCTCCGGGTTTGGTGTGTTCACAGTGTGTGTGTGTGTGTTTGTTCACTACTCACTGCTGTGTGTGTGTGCACTTGTGATGGGATAAAGGCAGAGATAAAAAAAAAAACAAATTCAGACTATGGGGTTTACCATACTTGGCCACACATACACGTCCGTTATAATATTTTCCAGAGTGGGTGAGTCAGTGTTAGAAATGGGTATTGTCTGCTGGGAAAGTTCATAGTTTGTTTTGACTGGCAGAGGTTGAAAAAACAAACAATTATATCCTATTGAAAAGTGATTGGATGTACTGTATGTCCACTTTTGGACCAGTATTTTTAAATTACTCACGAATTGTGATCAGTAGACCCATCATTCCATCAACTTGATGCAAATTTCATAGAAGTTAGTCACCAAAGGTATAGGAAGGAGGTTTGAAATGAGCAAAGTCACGGTGTGTCATAACACAACAGCTCACAAAATTGGAAGCAAGTTTTCTTCAGAAAATTCAAAAAGGGTCCTTAAAGTTAAAAAATTAGTAGCCATAAACATTAAGGGCAGAGTTTGAGCTGTTGGTGGCACTAGAAGGTTTTGAGTTACAGGACCTAAAATTTGGTTGTTGTTAATCTTCAGAGCCTGTGCTCTAGATGTGTGTGCACAATTTCATAACTTTTTATTCAAACGGGTCTCTCTCACTCTCTTATCCTCATAGGTCCCTCTATAGGGTCATAGGGCAGGAGTCTATCCCAGTATCCTCTGCCAAGGGCTAAATTAGTAAACCCTGTCAATGCGTTCCTGACATGGATCAGACCATCAGTCAACTCTCAACACATCGTCTGTAACATTAATAGCTCTGAAGAGATGCACTGGATTTAAGTAAACTATGATCACCTTTTGATTAATGTAGGAGGAAAGTAAATACATCTAGTCAGTTTATACTGACATCTTGAATAATGAATAATTATAACACCATATGTTGTATCTGAAAATCTGATTTTTTTTATGTTTATAATTTTATTTTTAAGCAGAGGACATTAAGTTCAGATTGCACCAGTCTTGATTGCTTCCTTCTAAAACTATGTTTACGGCAATATATGCAAGATTGGATTTTCCTTCCCAGTAACTTTTTTGCTTTAACTTTGTTAGTCTGAGTATTGTATTTAATTTCTTTGTGGAACCTTTTTGTCTAGGTTTTAATCAAAGCAAGGGTGTCTCAAGGTGGGTAAAGATGAGAACATTACATGTTTACCATGTGGTATTTTCAGAGCTGTGTTCTCACTGTGGAGGTTTTGGAACTGCTAGCAATAAAGCAGGAAATCAGCTCTGAACCAAGATAGACTGATCGGGAATCATTTCGTAGAATTGGGTAGTTTCCTCTTCGTTTTTCTTTTAGCAGGTTTAAATTCTGTGTCAGTCTCAACAATCTCAACCGTGTAGAAAGCTGATGAGGATCTTGAAAGACTAGCAGAAATGGCTGAAAAGTGTCATTTAGTGCTCTGCTGGACTGATCATTCTCTCTCTTCCGCTTCTCAAAGGTAAACACATTTCTACATGCCCTTTTAAAGAGTTCAAATATAGATATACACACGTACAAATGTTTTACTAGAGCTGGTCTGGCACTGAGATCGTGGGAATGAATCAGTTTGCTTTATTCTTCCTGACATTCATGTGATGATCTCAGTCACAATTGCAAATACTGTTTTATTTGTAAATGCACCCATTCCACACGACATCTGACACTGCTGTCACACGAGTGTTGTTTATGAAGCCAATCATCTATTAATACAGCATAGCATTGGTAGCATGTTAGAGTGAACTGGGCACCGATAATGTGATCAGAACTGTGCCAAAACTTACCAAGCAGTAGAACTTAACAAGAGGCCCCAAAGAAAAAAGGCATAGATGGACCATAATCAAATATCCCTGCCGCCAGCAAAATCTGAAGCAAGGGATAAGCTCACAGCTTTTTCAAAAACGAATTTACTAGAAACGCCCCTCCAACACTTGTTAGCTTTAACCCAAGAAGTTAATATGGCAGAGATTATTATACTAATATGGTAAAGATTATTATACTCTGCAAGAGCGGGGAAAAAACTCACTACTGTGTGACCTAAAGGAAACATAACCTACAACCTGAGCTAAACACTGGAATGTGTTTGGGTCAAGTCAGCAACTCGTGTGAATGTCTGTTTTTGTTACCTTATATGTCTTAGAATTTCAAATGTAGTCCTGCGTTTGAATGTAAAAGAGAAGAATCTCGTGTGTGCTTGTGCTTACAGGTTAATCTCTTAAACTGCCGATCTTGTTACCATGCTGGAAAACCCATGTTCTCAACACTGTGTTTTTTGGATATTAATTACGTCCATTGCAGTGTTGATAGTTACTCGGCTAGTTCATAGAATTAACAAGCGCTGACCGATTCATTTGATCAGGCCGAAACGAAAACAGTGATTCTTTCAAATATGCTGTCCTATAAATAAAATAATCCTTTAGAGCAAATATGACTGTTTCCCGTGACCTTTACATGATCACTCAAATGAGATGTTTCGGTGGTACCAGTGGAGAGGATGAGGAACTCATGTGTTTCATCAGTTCTGGGGAAAATGTCCCGTACGTCTGCGCTGTAATAATGCTCTTCATGACTGCAATCTCAACTACATGGCTCTAGAACAGATTCATTCATTCACGGAGCAACAGTTTGAAGGGATTGGGTGTAGGGATAAAGAAAGATAAAACACACAGAGAGTCATGAGAGACTGAGTCTGGGGTTCTGACTGCTCTCTGAACAGCAAGAACGTCAACAAAAAGAGATTGATGGATCTTAACATCGTGCCACAATGGACAGATGTGAATGGACAACACCAACAAAAGGAACTGATGCTTATGTTTTTTTTGCATGTTCTTTCAGGGTTAATCTTTAGGATGAATTATAGGGGTTTGATTTAAAAAGGGCAAATCTTTCATTTAAATTCCCTGATAGGAGTGAAAAGTGGGGGGATGTGGGTTGTGTGTTATTGTGTGTTTCACAGTACTCTTCATCGTCATCATCCTCACAGACTGGGTCAGGTGCGGCCGCTCTGTGACTCTCTCCATGTCAGTTGTATTACAGGTCATAGTCAGCTTTGCTGGAGTCGCCTGTAATCATGGGATCAGTTCCGACAGAATTCAGCTGTTCTGGGGTGAATCAGGCTGGTGTTTAAATTTACGATATCAAGACTCCAGATATCAACTCCAGATACTTATTCTCTCAGCAGGACACTGTATCACAGCACTCTGAATACAACACTCGCTGAATGAAGATGACATCAAGAGGGTGGAAATGTGAAGTACTCACAGAAATCAACTCAAAACCTCAGCCAAATATACTGTCAGGAATTTCAGGTGAGAAATCAGTCTCATCAGTCAGATATTAACTGTCTCTTTTAGATGTGCTAGTATAGTGCTAGTTATCTTGTTTACTAATTAAAATATGATTGTCATATTTTATACAGTATGATTAATCTGAACCTTCATCTTTACAGCTCAAGCTGTGATTCCCAGTCCACAACACAAAATCAACTCTAAAAGGACAGCAGTAACTTCTACACAAGGTACAGTCAACAAAAAAAAAAGAACTTTGACTTTCACTGCTGAATCCTCTCTCTGTCCATGTTATTTAACAAATGCATGAAATTCATTCTGAATGAGTCCTTTTGAAAGAATCAAATGTTTTCCTTTAAGTCGGTCACCCCGAGTCACGTCAGTGACCGACAAATTGGGATCTCGCTTCGAGAGACCAATCTACTGAGTGTAAACTAAATGAGCCAGTGCACATTGGCATGTGATAACTGCATCCAGCTGCTGCTTGTCGCGGCACGAGAATAAGTAGGCAGCAGGTGCAATGCATATTCAGCTTTTCGCCTCAGAGCCGAGCGGTTCTATTGTTCTGCTCTGCCTCTCGTCTGAAGAGGATTATTCTGACGAGTCAACGAGCGCTCTGAGGTTTCTTCAGCACTAGTGTTGGTGTGATGGTGCTGCAGTGGTGGTTCCCCTGTGCGCTTCAGCACTTTGAAAGAGCTAATTTCCCCTAAAAGAGCATACGCTTGTACATCTTTGTAAAGATGACTGTGCGTCTTTCTAAAGATGCTGTTTCACCCGTTGTGTTTCTGGAAATGCGGTCGTTACCTGGCACCAATGAATGAATTGCATCACGTGTTTGGGCTTCGAGCACGCTGAAGCTGCCTTCGTGGATTACTCATACAACTGCTTAGTAGCGGCCATGACCATCACGACGTTGCGGTTGAGACTCCAATACCTCAGGAGGGGTGTGGAGACCCCTTACCTATGCCCCGATCTAGTTCCCCTTCTGTCCGCAGAAGAGGGTTACTTCGGTGAATAAGCAGGTTAACCTGAGGGTTACAGTGCAACCCTCTACGGACACCTTGGCAATTGAATCGCCATTGGCTAGTTAATTTTTTAGTTTACTCGCCAGAACGATAAATATATTAGGGGTGTAATGGTACACGTATTCGTACTGAACCATTCGGTACGCATGTGTCCCTGAACGAGTACAGTTTTTTTATGTTTGTTTTTTTTCTTTGATGTGGCATGAGAGATCGCTATATAAATGCCTTGGAGAGCCGCTTCTGGTACAGTTCAGAAACGTGCTGGTATAAACACAACAAAAGAATCCACCCCACCCGACCAGATCAGCTCCCCTTCCCTTATCCAAGACGATCAACAGACTTGTGCAGAGCGTAGAGCGAGTGAACACGATTATTCCTTCCTCTGTACTACTAGTTTTACGCGAATAAACAAGTAAGAGAATTTCTTCACTTGAGAAATTAAGTTTATAGAGGAGCATTTTTCACAAAATATTACACCATATATAGGCTATTCATTATATTTTACTTAACCTGTTAAGACTTAATTATTTAATAGATTAATTTAAACATAAAACATGAAACAACATACAACATCCAATCTAATATCTTTTAACAAATAGCTTAGAAATGTTATTATTTATAAGTTAATTTCAAAACTGCATTATGTGTAATTTACATCTTTACGTTTTTGCATACAATTTTTGTTTTTAAAGTGTTGATCTAGTTAAAAATAAATATTAATTAAATGTAAGTTTGGGTTAAGTTGTTAGGCCTAATTGTAACCTTATAATGTAAAAGTTTTTTATCACTAAGAAAATTTAAACTATAACTGAATGTATATAAAGAAAGAGCAACCTGTTCAGTAAACCACTATTAAAAAAAAAAAGTTTCGTTTCTTCTCCTGCTGTACCGAAATCATACCAAACCATGATGTTAAAACTGAGGTATGTACATATATATGTTTGTAAAATTGTACCAGTTTTTTAAATAACTGAAAAGTACTGCATCCAGTCAGTCAAGCATTATAACATGATGATCGTTTATTATTTAAATGATAAAACTTTAGTAATCAGAATTAAAACTTGATAACCATGTATGAATGCATATTAGGCAAGGCAAGGCAAGTTTATTTATATAGCACATTTCGTACACAGTGGTAATTCAACGAGTCAAAGTGCTTTTACATAAAAGAAGGTAAAATCAATCATGAAGAAAAAATAACAACAAAGATAAAACAAGCAATTTTAAAAACATAATCAACAAGCAATTTTAAAACATTGGAAATTATTTAAAAATTGACTTATTTAAAATGACTTTAAAACAGTTAAAAATAGAAATGATTTTACATAGAATACAGTGAATATGTAAAATACAGTGCAATCAATTCGCGACATCGCACCCAGTGCTCATTCAACAAATGCACAGCTAAACAGATGAGTTTTTGAGTCTAGATTTAAATGTGACTAATGGTTTTCAGCACATCTGATCTCTTCTGGAAGCTGATTCTAACTGCGGGGCGGCATAGTAAACTAAAGGCGGACTGCCCCTTGTTTTGTGTGAACCTTGGTATTTCTAACTGACGCGATCCTAATGATCTGAGTGCTCTGTTAGGTTTAATATTCAGTGAACATATCTCGCTATATATTTTGATCCTAGATCATTGAGGTGATTTATAACAGAGTAAAAGTACTTTAAAATCAATCCTAAATGTAACTGGAAGCCAGTGTAAGGACCTGAGGACTGGTGCGATATGCTCAGATTTTATGGTTCTAGTCAGAATCCTTGCAGCAGCGTTCTGGATGAGCTGCAGCTGTCTAATGGTCTTTTTTGGGAAGGCCGGTGAGGAGACCATTACAAATAGTCCACCCTTCTGGTGATAAAGGCATGAACAAGTTTCTCTAAGTCTTGACTGGAAACAAAACATCTAATTCTTGCAATGTTTTTTTAGATGATATATGCTGATTTAGTTAACTGCTTTGACATGACTACTGAAACTAAGGTCTGTCTCCAGAATCACACCAAGATTCCTGACTTGATTTTTTAGTTGTTTGTCCCCTAGAGTCAAGGTATGCATTCACCTTGAAAACTTCATCTTTGTTTCCAAATGCAATAACTTCAGTTTTCTCCTTGTTTAACTGAAGAAAGTTCTGTCACATATTCCTGGCACATCCAACTATTAATTTCATCAATACATTGTCAGAGGGAGTCGATGGGCCTGTAGTTATTTGGCGATAAGGCTAGGTAAATCTGAGTATCATCAGCATAGCTGTGATAGGCAATTTGGTTCTTTCTCATTATCTGACTTAGTGCATCACTAAGTCAGTTTTAGTCATTTTAACTGAACTTCGGACTGGTGGTTCATCCATTTTTTCCAAAAAAAAAAAAAAAAGGGAACAAACTCAAAATACTGATGAGATAGGAATTCTGCTGTAACGACGAGGCTGAGGCAGTATGAGAATCCATTTGCAGGAGTTTATTAAGGGAAGATCTTACAATCAGAGTTGTGAAACCAGGCAAAGTGTCAGTACCGTAATGGCAGTCCGATCTTTCAACCTGCACAGGGGATAATCCAGTAGGCAGAGATGAGTAGGCAGGCAAACAGGTCAAACACAAACATCAGTCCAATCAGGCAGTAAATCCAATGGGGCAATCCAAGAGACGTGAACGAGGAAACAGGCAGAATCGTAAACAAACAGGCAGTCAGAATAATCACAAGGAAACCGCTCAGTAAGGCAGGTAAACTGGCAATACTTCGCAGTGAAGTAACATGCTGACTCATGTTAAATAGTCCCAAAACAGGAAATGACTGTAGAAGCAGAGGGAGCGGTGAACAGTCAATACTCAGGTGAGAGCTCCCTCTGCTGGCGTGGCGTTACATCTGCTAATAAGAACAATATAAATGCACTAAGGATTAATGAGCTGGTAGATTATTGCATGACTATTAATCAGGTTGTGTGGTGTTCGCTCAAACTGATTTACTGAAATCAAACAGGGACATAATAGGTGAGCACCAGCTAATGAGATTGCTGTTTGTGCATTAGCTCTGCCTACTACTGGAAAAAGCGGCAGTTCTTATAAGCTGAAGAATTACAAATCATTTCAATTATCTCTACATCAAAATACAACAAACAAAATCTTTTACATGTAGCACGTCAATTATCTCTCTCTCTCTCTGTGTGTGAAACAAAGCAACGGCGAGTCGTGCGCCTTCACACTAGAGTTTACAGTACGTCAAATACAGGTGCGCTGCGCATCCATTCAGATGAACTGAAAAATAGCACAGATCACTTGACGGAGATGGAAACTTTGAAGAACTCAGAGAGTTCGGCGAGTGAAAATATATCTGCGCTAAAGTTATACTTAGCCTCCAACTCACGCACTGGCGAGTAAAATCTGAGAATTTATTAGCCATTGGCTGACTAAATTATGTCTAATATCAGCCAGAGTGAATATTTAGTTGAATATGCTAGTGATTTACTCACCATGTAGAGGGTTACAGTGGGGGCAAACCTGCCGAGTAAATCTCTGTGGGCCCCCCCACTCCTCTAGCACACCACAAGCTGTGGTGCTTCCAGGTAGATGTGCCGGTCCTTCTCATGGGGGGCTGGCCGTTTCATTCGGTGCTCCTCTAAACAAACAGAAGTCTGAGCTGGAGTCTGGGAATAAGGACTCAGCTGCATTGCCCCCTTCGGGGAGAGTAGTGTTGCCCGAGCCTGACCCAGAATTGACAGCTATACTTTCCCGGGCTGACAATGCGGTCAGGCTCAAGTGGAGAGAGCCACCGTGTCCCGAGTCATCAATGTTACCGTGTACCAAGCCGTCTCAGCTCCCTCCAGTGCCATTCTTCCCGAAGTGCATGAGGAGATGACTAGATCATAGACGGCACCTTTTTCTGCCCGAAACTGGTCTGGTGCCTCCTCCCTCACTACCCTTGATGGTGGGCCAGCCAGGGGATACACGGCAATCCTCCCGGTAGAGTGCACATTTGCGATGCAATTGTGTCCAAGGAGCCCTTCCACCTGGAGGGGTAACCCGCGACTCCCATCCAAGGCCTGTAAGTTCTCATCTGTTCTTATGGCCAAGGCATACAGAGCCGCTGGACAGGCTGCCTCAAACCCTGCACGCCATAGCACTCCTGCAGGTATACCTGGCCAAGGAACTAAAGGAGTTGCACAAGGGTAGTGCTGACCACAGCAACGGACCTCACCCTGAGAGTGACTAAAGTCACTGCACGCTTCCTGGGTCAGACGATGGCCACATTGCTGGTCCAGGAACGCCATCTCTGGCTGAACCCTGCGGATATGCGGGAGACCATCAAATATCACTCTTTGACTTCCTTATGTTCCCAGGCTGGCCTATTTGGCAATGCAGTTGAGAGCTTTGCTCAATGGTTCTCGGCTGCCCAGAAGCAGTCAGAGGCTAACATGTATAGCCTGTCCAGGCCCCCGCCAAACTGGACGGCAAGCGTAAGTTCAAGTAGCCCTGAGACAGGCAACCCAGAGATGGAGGGGACAGCTCTTTGGGAGATGGTGACCGCACCACTCCCTCCACCGAATAGGGCCGGGTGGAGAATCTTTTGTTTCCTTTTCCTCCTGTTCTTCAGCACTGGCTTCATGGCCGAGTCCCGAAATGAGCGTGACAATGCTGCACACACCGCCAACTCACTCGTGCAGCCGACGAGCTTTCACGACAGCCTGCGCTTCTGGGAGAATGGACACTCCATCCCCGCCCGGGTGGTCCAGCTGATATGGATACACTGCGGAGACGCGCAGGTAGACCTGTTTGCCTCTCCAGACATATCACATTGCCACACAGCTGGCCCCGGGGCCTACGCAAATGTGTTTTCCACAGTGAGCCTACTTGCACAGACACTGTCAAGTCAAGTCACCTTTATTTATATACTGCTTTTAACAACACAGATTGTGTCAAAAAAGCTTTACAGTATCAAATAGGAAAACAGTGTGTCAATACAAAAGGACAATAGTAAACACTAAATTTTCAGTTAAATGCAATTCATCTTTGAATTCAGTGATGTCATCATCCAGTTCAGTTTAAACAGTATCTGTGCAATTAAGTCGCCAATATCGCTGGAAATGAAGTGTCCCCAACTAAGCAAGCCAGAGGCGACAGCGGCAAGGAACCAAAACTCCATCGGTGACAGAATGGAGAAAAAACCTTGGGAGAAACCAGGCTCAGTCGGGGGGCCAGTTCTCCTCCGGACAGACAAATCAACAGGTTAATCCGTGCTGAAGCAAAGTGAGAATGTGTAGAAGACTCATTTGGTTCCTGTGGTCTTGTCCTGATGGCCGTCTAGGAGACAAGGTCTTCACTGGGGATCTGTCTCTGGGGCTCATCTAGTTGTCCTGGTCACCTCTAAAATTCAGGGCTGTTGAGGTCGTCTCTAGGTCCTGATCCACCATCTGGGCTGGACATGTTCTGGATCCAGGTGACTACAGTGACCCCCTGGGCTAGATACGGACTGGAACTGGTGGCTACGGTGACCTTGGAATAAGAAAAAAACAGACTTATATTAGCATAGATGCCATTCTTCTTACGATGTAACAAGTACATTGTGTATTATTGGAAGTATTCCCAGTTCCTTTAACGGATTTGAGTAATAGAAATGTATAAGTGTGTTATGTGTAAACCAGGTTAAAGAGATGGGTCTTAAATCTAGATTTAAACTGATAGTGTTAAGTAGATTATTCCAGAGTTTGGGTGGTAAATAGGAAAAGGATCTGCTGCCCGCAGTTGATTTTGATAGTCTAGGTATTATAAAATTGCCAGAGTTTTGAGAGTGCAGCGTACGTGGAGGACTATAATACGATAAGAGCTTGCTCAATTACTGAGGTGCTAAACCATTAAGGACTTTATAAGTAATTGGCAGTATTTTAACATCTATATAATTTTTGATAGGGAGCCAGTGCAGTGTTGATATTAACCAGGCTAATTAAGTTTAGTTCACTTCAGCGCTATCAGTGCATGTGTGATCTACTGACGAGCCTTCAGTGGGCGTGACAGATAGCATACAACATAATATAATATTACAATATGTAATATAGGCTATTTTATGTATATATATATATATCACACATACATGTCATATATAACAGTTATCTGTATAAATATTAAAATATATAAGTAATAAATAAGGTAATACATTATTCTAATATAGCTATTATATTTGTTTTATTGTCATATATAACAGTTATCTGTATAAATATTAAAACGCTATGACAAGGTAATGTTTAATTTATTATATTATGTGTATTTATTTATTACGTTTTATATTATCATTTCACACATGGATCGGCATTTTCTATAATGTCTAAATTCTAAATCAAAATACATATCTGATATGACTTAATATATAATTAGCATCAAACAAACAATATAATTCATATTTTCAAGGATTAAAGGTTAAACATAAAAATATTAAAAATGATTGCACAACCATCAATTAGGTGGTGATATGCACTAAGCATGTAAACAACTATTAAACAAAAGAAGAAGAAAGAAACTGCAAGGTATGTGGTTCCAAAAATTTGTCTTGGAATAAGCAAGGTTTGGGGTTAATCAACTGAAAGTTTAAGGTTTAGCTGATGGTAAGTTAACCGAGCTTTCTGGAATACACCCCTGGTTCCCCGAACTAATGCTCCTTACCACACGCGCATCCCTGGCGCATTCTTCTGAGGAAAGATTCAAGAGAGAGAGATTCAAGATTTTTATTTGTCACATACATGGTTATATGGAGAGCATATGACAAGCAGTGAAATGTAAGTCAGGTCCGCTCCATTGACAGTGCAATTATTAAAGAATACAAAAAAGAAAATTATATAAAAAAAAAATGATATGGAAAAAGTACGATAAAAAATAAGAATGAAATAAGATGCTTAAAAAAAATGTGCAGGACAGTATACTGTAGGCTTAATAAATATTAAGATAAAAAGTAAATAAATTAAAATAAAAATTATAGAAATTGCTGTGTGCAAGTGTCAATGTCAGTATATTCAGTATTTTACTGATAATTAAGTGAAGTCATGTAGAGGTTAAGATGCTGAGTTTGAGTTTAGGAGCCTGATGGCCTGGGGGAAGAAGCTCCTCCTAAGTCTCTCAGTTTTTGCCATCAGGCTACGAAAGTGCTTACCAGATAGCAGTAAGATGAAAAGTCATTTACCAGGGTGATTTGTGTCCTTAAATGATTTTAACAGCTCTGCTTTGCAGCGTTTGAGGTAGATGTCCTGCAGAGAGGGGAGAGCAGACCCTGAGATGCGCTCAGCTAAGCGCACAACTCTCTGCAGGGCTTTGCAGTCTTGACTGGAGCTGCTCCCATACCACACTGAGATCTACTGTCTCAGAGACGGGGCACACTCGGGCACCCGCGTCTAGATCTGTGGAACCTCCACGTGTATACCCCATGCAGTGGTAGACACCATCCAATTCATCAATATCACACTTAACGAGGAACCCTTACTCTTAAAAGTGTAACCCTCAGCAGAAAGACCCCCTTACAAGCAGGAAGACCCCCGGACATGCCTTGTCAGAGCTGTGCTTTCTGCTCTTCAGATCAGTTCCCCACAAGACGAACCCTGTGGAGTTTCTCCGTCACCCTTTTCCTTGGCAGACTCTGCTTTGCCATCCCTGCCGGTGTTGCCTCCCTCCTAACTGGGCCGGAACCACCTCAGAGACATTCTACAGTAGGTGGCCAACCAAAATGCCTATTACTGCCACGTGTACCGCCGCAGGGCCATGGCATTAGCTGCAAGTCAGTTGCATGTTAAAGTAGTTCACGAAACTACCACCAGATGGCGCAAATGGACAGTTTGCAAACTGACTGGAATTATATGTTGTTTTGTAAACGGAGATCAAATAACAAAATAAAACAACAATAACATTATAATATAACATAACATTAGAAAATGAATTTAATTATTTTTTTTAGAAAGGCTAGGCCTAGTTCAAACACATATTTTGGCACTCACATTAATGCCACAAACTATGAAAGGCTTGAAACTTACATTTAATAATTTGAGTATGTGTGACCTGCTGAAAATACATCAGCAATCCTTATCTGGCCTTTTTTAACACATTTTATTCCCATATACAGAGCCCATGACATGCCGAAAATTATGTCCATGAATTAAGAAATGTATCACTTTTTATCGTTCCTTTGGATGAGTTTAAGTAATAATTTATATATTTTAAAAAAAATAAATTATACTGATAATAATACGGTCTTGTATGCAGAGTTTGGCCATGCGGGAGATTTAGGAAATCTGTAAAATGTAAAAAAAAAAAAAATGGATTTGAATTGAATTAGACATCACAATACAACTTAAGACTTTTGTCATTTAATAAGAAAACTACCCCTGATTCACAACATTTGTTTCCAAACACAGAAATCAGGTATAGAGCCCAGCACAGGCCTCAAACCTAAGCCCTTGGCCGACAACTTACCAGTAAGTATCCTCGGCCCGAGTCTGAGTGAAGCCTGTGTCTTTTTCTCTCTCTCGCTTCCTAATTACACAGCTGCTGTTGCAGCCATTAAAATAGTTCAGTTTTCTTTTTAATTGCAAAGTTATATTTCTTATTGTTTCATTATTAATGAATCTAAAAAAAAAATTTTAAATTCTTTTTTTAATTTTTTTTTTTTTTTTATAAATAAATTTTTTGAGTGACGACCTAAGCGGATAGCGGGACAGATTGCTGAGTTGATCACGTTTGATCAATTTAGCCTGCTCAAATCATCACGACTTGCTTAAAATAAAATCTGTAGATAAAGAACACTTAAAGGGCACCTATTATGCCCCTTTTTACAAGATGTAATATTGGTCTTGGGTGTCCCCAGAATGTATTTGTGAAGTTTCAGCACAAAATACCCCACAGTTAATTTATTTATGAAAATGTCATTTTTGGGACCTGTTTTAAAAAGAGCTGTTTTGGTGTGTACCACCTTAAATATAAATGAGCTGCATATCCCCGCCCCGCCTTTGGATGAGGGCGTAACTTGCATACCTATGGCAATAAACAGTCGGTAGAAGCAGAATGGCTGAGAGTGAGAGACCCGCTGTTTTGTATGGCATTCAGCCGTACATGTTTGAACCGGAATCAGACCCAGATGATGAAGAGACTCCGGCAGAAGAAACACAATTGAGAATGGAGCAGGACGTCTCTGAATGGTTATTTGATACATTTATGTACTTATAGAGATTTAATCGCGTCCCCTTTGCAATTATGGATGTGCAACACACACACACACACACACACACACACAGGTGATTTACGTTCGCGAAATTTTTTGAAACTACAAACACAAATACTGTGATAAACGTTTGCTAAGTACAAACGAAATTATATTTATGCGAGGGGGGGAAAACGGTTGCGTCATGTTGACATTACTTGTCGTACAGGTGCTTATGTGGCAAATGTGAGGAGATGGCTACAGAACCAGAAAATATATGCTGCAGGGAGATAGAACAGGTATTAATTTATTTACATTTGCAATTGTTGCAAAAAATAATACGTGAAATAAAACTGTCTGACGCTATTTGTTGTATCAAAGGTTACAATATCTTTAAAAAAAAATTATATACGTGTGGATACACACTATTCAAACAAGGTTTAAATTATATACACAGACATTCTACGACGACGACAACAACTTTAGAATGCATTTTGTTATTGAATTGGCTGACATCGACTGAAATGACTATTTGCTCAAAAAACATTAAATACACTTATTTCTTCTGGAGGTGACGTGTTGGCTATCGCGAACAGTAGGCAAACGATCCACACTTGAGGATTAACTTTGACGCAAGACCTGCTTTTGAATTGACCCTCGTTCTCAAAACAGTCAGTCAAAAAAATGATTCGCGCATAACATAAACGTATTTTGGAATTTTGAGTGGCGCCTTTCCTTCGTAAATAAAATCCATCCACTGCGTTTTTAGTGGCTCTGATGTCGGAAGTAAGTGAAAACTACTATGTTCATTATTACATCCCACAACAGAACACTTATGTTTCGTAGGAGACATTACCGGCTGTCGTTGAAACAATGGAGGATGGTGTACAGATCACAGAGGGCGGGGTCTATGCCAAAACCAGACTGTCAATCAAACCACGTCGGTGGGGCTTAGCGCAATTCTACGTCACAGTGAGAGCAATCTTAGAACAGGGCGTTCTGAGACAGTGCTTATGAATTATTGAGATTGTTAAAAAAACCACTGGGTGGATTTTTATCATTCTAGGGTGGTTTTGCTCACACACTGCCAACACACATTTATGGTCAAACACCATGTAAAAGTGAATTTTGCATAATAGGTGCCCTTTAAAGCATTTTACAATGTTAGTTTAAACATTTAAAAGTGGAAAGCTGACGTGCTTATTATTGCACGGAGGCGCCAGTGCGATCACTTCATTCTGTTCTTCATATGTGGAAACAACTTGCCTCCTTTCCTCCTTAAAAAGGAAAACTTAAACCCATTTTTATGTACACTCACATGAATATCAACAAAACATTGTGCTATTGTAAAATAGAAAAAACAAAGAGGATGCGCTTGCCGTCTTGTCTGCGTGAACAGGGACACGTTAAGCTCGGGCTCTGAAGTGCAAAGCTCTAAAATCAGGTGCAGTGTCCAAAACTGATGGTTTATATTGACAATAAGCTACAAGGGCTAGTAATGACAGTAAGACCTTAATAACTGTATAATGCACGGCTTTGGTTCCTATTTAAGAAAACTACTTTTAAAAGTTGTAGTGATTTATTACAGCAAAAAAACATTATAAAAATAAACAAATTATCTACATGGTGACACTGTTATTTTATTATTGCAAAGTGAGGTGAATGAAGAGCACATCTGTCTGTGCACCAACACGCAATGTTTATCAAGTTAATAATCCAGTGGTAGAAGCTAGTCACTGATTTCAACTACACAGGTTTAGCATGTATATATAAAATAAAAAATTTAATATTATTAATACAGACGTGTGTATACTGCAGTTTGCTAGTTTGTTGCACCATTATTTTCTTTTAGATAGAGCATGTCCATTTTACACAACCCACAACCAGTGATTTGAATGAATTCCAGCTGGAGGGGGTTGGGGTTTGGGGATAGTTAGCTTCATCGTGAGGGGGTTGACATAAAGGTGTGAATCTCTTGTCTCTTTCATATGGAGAGAGATGTCTGATGATGAGTGTTTCAAACTTGCTGAGCAGGTTTAGGCAAAGTGTCTGCGTTTAGGACAAATGGCCCCTCGTTTGGTTTAGCTTTTGCAATTTTTTAAAAAGGCATACAGAGTATTACGTACAATATAATATGGTTGTTTTTTTCTCAGCAGAGATGAGGCACATCAGAGAGAAAGAGACATCTGCCAGAGAGACAAAAATTTTTGTTCTTATTTTATAGGCCATCTCGCTTTGTTTTTAATTTTACACGGCACCGCTGCAGTCGTTTTGGCAATACAAGTGTAAAAATATATTGCAGTAATAAGAAACTGTCCCGAGACTTCATGTAGGCCTAATCATTCTTATTTTCATTATTGGGCAATTTCATCGTTACTTAAGTGACATTCGCAGTCAAAACCTGAAATATAAATTCTCACAGGTATTCATTACCAATATATTAAACCATCTCTTTATGTTTTTCTAAATCCCAAACAGAGTCCAGACATCAGAAAAGTATCCGTCTATGAATGTGTTATAGGCTATTTTTGATTTGGCAAATAGGCCTACACATGCGTTACTTGACAAAAAAAAGACCCTAGTTTTTGGAAGACAACATTTTGTAGGCTTTCTGTGATTTACAATGGACACAACCAGAAGTAACAATATCTGCCTAAACATGGTCGACCATTCACAAAACATAAAATATAAATTTTATTTCAATTTTCATTTTTGTGTTTCAAAAGAAAAATCAATGTTAAGGATGTGGCATCTCTCCATTATGGACCGTTCTGAAAGCAGAATTTAATGCTTTAAAAACTTAAATGCTTTTAAAAACTTTAACAGAGATGTCTAGTAGCCTATTGGACACACCTTTAGAAAGAAATGCAACCTTGATTCAAATTATATAATCATTTGCTGACTTGCTTTCATTTTGAATTGGTTCCTTTAAAAGTAAACATTTTTCTCATGAGGCACCCCAGTTTTTCTTTACTTCATTATCAGGAAAAAATTCAAGTGATCTTGCGGGCACCTCCCTGTCAGGCATGTGCATTAATACTTTTACACACAAAAAATCAAATACTAAAACCTATACAGCACAATTAATAACCTGTTTGTGGGGAAGTCGTGGCCTAATGGTTAGAGAGTCGTACTCCCAAATTGAAGGCTATTAGTCATTTTAAAATGATCTGCAGCTCCTATTGGTTGACTGTCGCAGTCATAAACATGTTTTAATTACTCTCATTTTTTTTATATATATATAAATCGCTTATGCATTAAATAATAAAGATACAAAGCAGATTAAGTTAAATTGTACAAATTATTATAAAATGCTATAGACTGCAAAGAAGATTGCAGTTTCACATTTTGCATATGCAAAACAAAGTGAATTATTTTTTACATGCAATGATACAAAATAAGCAAACAAGATTTGTAATGAAGAAAAAATACACAAATAAGAATAACCCCTCAGCAAAGCATATCTCTTGAGCCATCGCACTCAGCAGCATACAAGCCGAACAACCAAATCTTTGCCCTCTCAGAGAAGATAGTGACAATAATATAACACCTTAATATAAGACTAAGGTGTTAAGGAGGGTCTAGACCAATATGTGGGGGTGCTAAGAAAATAAATGATATTGATGACTTCACGTGACGAGTTACCTCATAAAGAAATGGGGCTAAACCGTGGATATTAAAAATTCTGACGGGGCTATAGCCCCCCCTAGCCCCGGTGTAGCGCCGTCACTGGTGAACAGATACCTTTTCCCCACGAAGGTCTTTGTCAAATTAAAAAAAGGTAACGAATATTAAAGTATGTGCATGACAAAAATGCATGCTGTTTTTATTAAAGGAATTTTAATATATAAATTAAAACTGTATTTGTGACAAATGTAAATGTAAGAAAATTGCTACCGCTTTTAATGCTCTGATGCAAAGTAAACCATTTCTTTAAGGTAATATAACACATGATTTATATTATATAAATAATAATGCACACTGGTAAATGTTTTAAATCTAAAATATTGGGTAATACTCATCGTGAATATAAGCGCAGACTCATATTGACATTTATCCCGCTTGAATTTGTTCTAAATGAGAAATGCACATAACTTCACAAGTAGCCTACTAAATTTGCATAGGTGAATATGAAATATTTTATCTAGGCCTAGTGTTTTTCATTTTTTTCACCGACTGCAGCCATCAAATGTAAACATTGGCGAGGCAAAGCTGACGGCTATTTGTTAAAATGCACTTTGAAGTGTTCGCTTGATAACTTGTGGTTAAAGCACGACTCAGCTGTCAAAGGCTACAAATGCATTTTGCTGATGCAGCGGCAGTGGCACTCACGGCGGTAAAAATCGCGTTCTGGTTGGCCACCTACTGTATATGTTATACTGCCCTTAATGCCTAGTCCATGTGTATAATCTAAAAATGATACTTCTCTGCGGGCAGGATGTGAATTTCGCAGCGTCCCTGGAAAGGGCACGCTTTCCCAGTGTTATCCAGTAGTCTTATTGAATGGGTCAAGAGGAACAACAGTAATAGACTCTCCATGTAAGCCCTGTCCTATCTTCCACCCCAGTAGCCGCAGGGGGATTCCTTCTTCAGGGAACGAGGGTTACATATCTAACCGAGACAATTACATGACTCTTCCATTAAGACAGTAATTTGCCACCACCTATTGGCGGTTTAAGTTTCATATTTAAAAACATATTTTCCTCCCATCATTTTATATTTCTATGTTCAAAATGTTATATTTAAAACATTAATCTCATAGTATTATTATGCATTTATAATTGTTTTAAATGCATTCATACCACCCATGTTTATTTAGAAGTGTTAACGATAAAAACAAGACAAAACTATCAAAGTTAATATGCCCCTTACCTTGAGTATTCCGAAGTATTTAGATTGTTACTACATAACTTAAGTAATGTAACAAAATACTTTTTAAAGCATGTGTAACTGAGCGATACTCAGCGATCACTAGATTCCGACTACGCCACCAGGGATTTGTACCCACGGAAAGTTCAATGGCCCATAAATGAAGGAAGAACAGAGACGTGACCTTTAAGTTCAACACTTTTATTAACAAGCAGGAGGCATTATTTAGATGGATGATCTTCTTTAATATAGTAAAAAAAAAGAGGGAATCACAACTTTAGCCTTAAGATGTTTTGTGAATACGGGCTCAGATCTTTTAAAGTAGCTCATAATTCACAGTTTTAGGAAAAAATCTTAAAATAATGGCCGTGTCAATCCTTAATTTAGAACTCCAACCTTTTTGCTCTAAGATTATTTCACAAAGCATTTAAGCACTAAAACTAGCTCCTAAATCTGTGCAATGTTAGGAGTAGTGAAGAGGACTCCTACGTCACTAAGACCAAGCCACAAACTATCCTAAAACATCTGTTACCAGCAATCTGCCTCAGTATAGAAAACATTTTAGAAACATTTGATGATAACGACCTTTTGAAAAGGTATCACCTTTGGTTTTGGGAGGTTACCCCCAATCTCCTAATTTTCCTTTGATTATATCCTTGTTCTCATTAACCAGGTGGGCAAGAAGTAACAGCTGGTGTTGCGTCCAGGTTTTTATTTTTTATGTTTGCATGTATTACTGTCAGCCATGGTTATTCTACTGTTAATTAAAATGCTGTTTATATACATATCCGCTAATTGTTTTTGAGAAGCATACATATAAGAGGCTGACAATAAGCTGAACATATACTTGTTTAATAAGAGACACGTATCCTGCATTTTAAAATCTTTATTTGAATGTGGCAATTAACATTTTTTGTTTTTTAAACCTTATTTGAATACGGTAACAATATTGTGCTCTACAATATTTCTATTAGGGTTGTGCCGATAGACAATGATATGATATTGAGATATCGACGACAAGCACGTCTTTGTTGATAGTCAAGACGATATTAGGCTCATTCTCCTATAAATGTATTTAATTATTATTATTAGGCAGCCTATTATAACTCGGCTATAATTAAAAACAATATAAAAATGTCTTTGCTCTTCCAATCCTTTCAATGGGGGGTAAGCAGGTGTTGGTTGTCAACAGTTCAGAAGAAGTTAAATAAAGTGCGTGCATCTGTAATAAAACATCCCTCGCATGGCTCTGGGTGGTGAATAAAGGCCCCCTGTAGAGAATCCATGCGTTCTACACAGAGAATTGAATTAACAAAAACTAGACTAAGCTAATTAAACATAACCAGCAAAATTTACAGCAATATAAAAAATAAATGACAAAGTTTAAATGACAAAAATAAATCGTAAAAAAAAAAAAAAAAAAACCCCAGGGCCTAGACATCAGAGTTCCATATGCAAAGAGCTCCACAAAGAAAGATCTGTCAAGTAAAGAAAACAAAACTTAAACACAACAAACAAAGCAAAACATCTTTATACAAGCTCTTACAGCATTAAAACAAGGGCCGCGCTGATACCTTACTATAGCATTTCCAGAATCACGACACCGGAAGGAGTCGGCGGAAGTCAAACGTCAGGAAGTTACACAACCCACTACTCTTTGCACTATTTATAGGGCAAAACAAATACATACGTCCCACCCAACACACCATCCTTATTATTAACTCGGTCACTCATGCATTTTGTAATCTGTAATGAAATTCATTTTGAAAGGAACCTTCCCAACCCTGGATGCATCTGAACGTTCATCTCCTGCAGCTCCAGATTTCAACAACACAGACTCCAGCGAGCAGCTCAAACGGGTTAGACGACATCAAGACAAACCACAGCAGCAGCTCCTGCACGAGGTTCAGCATTACTCACACACTGCAGGCAGCAGTCTTTCTCACTTCAGGCTCGGGTTTTTAGTTCTCCACACACGTAATCTGCAAAGTAGCTCTTTAATCAGATTTCTCCATTCAATTATAGATATGCACGATATAGTCTGTCGTCTGTAGCCTATAAACATTTATCCGGGGGATACAAGGCTCGTTTAACTAAATAGACTGTTGACTGTGCCTAAGAGTGCATGTTTACTGTACGTTTTCTACAATATGTTTAATATTAACACAAAACAACCCCCCAAAGATCATGAGCTGTGGTTCTTTGAAGCAAAATCCCTCCCCTTCTCTCTCAGGCCACAAGGAGGCTCCTATAACTGTCTGATTGAGAGAGAACAGCTGCCTAAAAAAACACCTTGCTTTGCAAGAGCCCCTAGAATGAATTTACTCTAACTGTACACCATTGAAACTGTCGATAATTCTGTAAATACTTTGTGAGTACATAATCATTTGTAGTTTAATAGCCTTGAGTTCAGTCATTTACAGTTTCTCTCCTCTCTCTCTCATCTGTCCTGCAGTGATTGTGATTATTGTAGGGTTTGCAGCGTTTGTTGCTCCTACTGTGATTCTTCTTCAGATCAATCTGTGCAAGAAGAGCTGGTGAGTTTTTGAGATGATTCACATTGATCTGGAACTGTCTGCACTCACGAGATCTCAGTAAATGCTTTAGTGTTGAATTATTTTGCAGGGAGGAAGGACTCGCAGCACCCAGAGGAAATAGTGATGAATACAATATTAGAATAAAACACTCTCTACAAATAACAGGCCAGATTATTTATCTTCATGTCAATGATATTATGGATATTTTCATACATATTTGCTGCAAATACTGTGAATGCTTTAAATGTAATAATAAATACTGATATCAACCGAAGTACCTTTAATCACCATGAATAGTTATCACAGAAATCATAATATAAATACATGGTCATTTATAACCTTGATTCATCTAATCTTTTTAATAACTTTGTATAGAAGACTTTTTAAATATTGTAAATAGTCAATTTTTACTGATGATGCAACACGTGTCTGTTAATTATCTTCATATGTATTTTCATGTTTTTTTTTCATTCATCTGATTATTTCAAATCTAGAAGCAATTGTCCTTACTTAGGAAAATACGTGTGAATGTTTGTCTATCCCCACCTACATCATGCTTCAACTTAGTTTTTATGTCAAGTACCATATGCAGAAATAAAAAAAAAATCACAATTTATAAACCTTTTTTTGGTCTTTGAACATGTGCTGGATACTTCAAGTCCATTTCTCACTGTCTAAATTGCAGATCTTCTCAGATCCTGATGAACAACTTCATTTCTCTCCATCAGAATGACTCACAAGTGTTTTTTTTTGTTTTTTTTTTTTGTAATTTATTTATTTATTTAATTTTTTTTATGCAAGGATTAATTTACTTTCACTTTCTGAACAACGGTGTTTAAAAATGTTTGCTTTTGAGATGTGTTTGTGATATTCTGAACGCAGTCCTTCATTTTGCAAGAGATGTGAAATTGAAGAGATGTGTGTTTGAAAATGTAAGCAGTTTAAAAAAACGTAAAAGAAGAATCTTTAAGATTCTTACAATACTAATGTGTCACAGAGTTAGCTAGATGTAATGTAAAATAAACAGAGAATGAAAATCGGTGTTCATAGATACCAAGCATGCTACACACTGTGATCTTAGTGATCTTAGTTAGTTCTGAAACATTAATCCAAACGAGTTTGAATTAATACTGGGCCAAACCCTATAACTGAAGAAATCATGAGATGGGAAAAATAGATACATGTTTACATTGTCTCAAGTTATATATTAAAATAGTGCACTCTAAAAAATGCTGTGTTAAATACAACCCAGCACTGGTTGTACTGCCCGTAGAAGGTTGGGTTGGGTGAACAATTTAAAAACAAATGTTTTGTTTGAAAAACAACCCAGGTCGCTGGGTTTGTCCATATTTTACTCAGCGATGGGTTTATTTAACCCAGCATTTTGTAGAGTGGGTATTTAAGGACCTTAATAAAATACCTCCTAACGTGCTGTTTATTAATAGTTAGTAAGACAGTTACATACATCGTCTTTCTTCTTCCTATTCAGTTGCTCTTTGAATTCCTTATACTTTCTCCAAAGTCAACAGATAAATTAAGGTCAGATAATTGTTTACTCGCTCACAGAAAATAACAGATTAATTTACATTTTCTAAGACATTTTTTATTTCAAAAGGGCATATGCGAGTAGGTGTGACTGATCATGAATATCATTGTGATTCACACCTGAGAATATGAAGGCCCACATAATGAGCTGCATAATGAGCCGTTCAGTCAGGTATGTGACTGAGAGGGAAGAGTTACAAGAAAGAATGTGAGGACAAAATAAATGTATATATATTTTATGTTTGTAGTTTATTTAGAATATATTTAATTATCCCACAACATAATTTAATATTCACTTGCGAGTGCAGTTAAACAGTTTATTAGGAACAATCAAATCTGACTTTCAAAGCTGAATTTTTAGCATCATTACTCCAGTCACACAATCCTCAGAAATCATTCTAATATTCTGATTTGCTACTCAAAAAAACATTTCTTCTTCTTCTTATTATTATTATTATTATTATTATTAATGTTGAAAAGAGCTGAGAATAATTTTTTTTTTTGATGAATTGAAAGAACAGCATCGTTTGTAACATTATTATTATTATTATTGTATTTATCATCACTTGTGTGCTAAATAAAAGTTTTAATTTCTATATACTGACTCCAAGCTTTTAAATGGTTTTGTTTATATTGTTACACTTGAAGTAAGACTGGAGTAATGATGCTGAAAATTTAGCTTTGATCACAGGAATAAATTACATTTTAAAATATATTTAAATAGAAAGCAGTTCTTTTAAAGCGGTCATATGATGCGATTTCAATTTTTCCTTTCTCTTTGGAGTGTTACAAGCTCTTGGTGCATAAAGAAGATCTGTAAAGTTGCAAAGACTAAAGTCTCAAATCCAAAGAGATATTCTTTATAAAAGTTAAGAATTGTCCACACCCCCCAAAGCGGCTTGTTTAAACACACCCCAACATCTCTACATCAGTATGTGGGAAGATTTCCATAACACCACCCAGATGTTCACACAAAGAAAGAAGGCGTACCTTTTATTCTCGCTGTTGCCGCCGGCGCCATTTCATGGAGAAGATATGTGTTTCATTGTGAAAGTCAAACTACTTTGTTTGGCCTTCTAAATGAGCACGATACTGTTTCGTCATGCCTAGAGCTGATCCGTGCTGGTCACAGAGCAGAGTAGAGTAGCACTTGTTGTTTGTCATTTCTCTGATCACAAATGCAGACACGAAATAAAGTATAAGCAGCTATAAACACAAATCAACTACCAAAAAGACACTATAATACAAAATAATAATTAATAATCACACTAATCACACCAACAACTGCCTCGTTTGTAATGGGTTTTTTATTGTTTTCGTCCTGTCGCGCCAGTGTTCTGACCGGGACACGCCATAACAGTACAGGTCCTTCTCAAAAAATTAGCATATTGTGAAAAAGTTCATTATTTTCCATAATGGACTGTGGGTATTGACATTGTTTGGACCACTGAGCAACAGTCCAGTGCTGCTTCTCTGTAGCCCAGGTCAGGCGCTTCTGCCGCTGTTTCTGGTTCAAAAGCACACGCCTGTGCACGGTGGCTCTGATGTTTTACCCAGACTCAGTCCACTGCTTCCGCAGGTCCCCAAGGTCTGGAATCGGTCCTTCTCCACAATCTTCCTCAGGGTCCGCTCACCTCTTCTCGTTGTGCAGCGTTTTTTTGCCACACTTTTTCCTTCCCACAGACTTCCCACTGAGGTGCCTTGATACAGCACTCTGGGAACAGCCTATTCATTCAGAAATTTCTTTCTGTGTCTTACCCTCTCGCTTGAGGGTGTCAATGATGGCCTTCTGGACAGCAGTCAGGTCGGCAGTCTTACCCATGATTGCGTTTTGAGTAATGAACCAGGCTGGGAGTTTTTTAAAAGCCTCAGGAATCTTTTGCAGGTGTTTAGAGTTAATTAGTTGATTCAGATGATTAGGATTAGGTTAATAGCTCGCTTAGAGAACCTTTTCATGATATGCTAATTTTTGAGATAGGAATTTTGGGTTTTCATGAGCTGTATGCCAAAATCATCAGTATTAAACAATAAAAGTACACAAAATAATGTTCTTTTTTGTAGCATCATACTTACCCCTTTAAATAGTAAAATATTTCACAACGTATTTGCTTTTGCAAATACAACTTTCTGTATTTTGGATCAAATAAGTGCAGGCTTGGTGAGCAAAGGAGAATTCTTTACAAAAAACATAAATCTTACTGTTCAAAACTTTTGACTGGTATTGTCATGTTGAAATATATTAATGAACATCACATACCTGGCATTTTCAAAATGTGTATATTGTTTATTTGTTCTGAAGGATTATAATTTTTTGAAGAGACTTTGAAGAGATGGGTATGTGCCTCGCTATCTTAGCTGTAATTCCAGGGCCCCTTATGGGCTGCTTTGTTTGCATTGGCTCACTTTTGCAACAGTTTCTTTGCAATGTTATCCTTTATCTGGAAATAAAAGTAAGCATGCTGTTTATACAAATAAACTGCATTATTAACATTATTGTGATGTCACTGATACTATTAGTAATTTATAGGAAAAAAAAGAACACAGTTACCATGCAGAGACATTTATTATGATGATATTTACAGCTTACTTGATACATTAATACATCAGATGGTCGTAAACACCGGTGTGAGGATATAAATACTATTCAAAATATTTACACCAGAGCAGATATTCATGAACAGAAGCTTAGTTACATTCTTAAAAAACACAAGCATGCTTTGTATGAAGGGTCTATACAATACATATATAGTCATAAACATATTTGGCTATATTCATTGAGAATAGCCCTATCACGGTGAAGTTTTGTCTAATCATTCTTACTGACATTAAGCTAGCAAAATTATAACCTTATGTTCCTTTTCTCATCAGATTAAGGTCTAGTGTTATAGAACATTGAAAACAAACAAACAAACAAACAAAAAAAAACATCCGCAACATCGCGGAACATTGAGATGATGTAAATGAAAAACTTCATAATGCTCTTCACCTGATTATCCCCATTTAGTCAGGAATTATAGTTTGGAAAAAGTCTAACTCAGTAAAATGTGTCCAAGTTATGTAAAAAACTAATACAAGTAGATTAATAATAATTAATAATCGCTGCTTTGTTATCTTGTAAGGGCATTTACACACTGTGTGTCTCTACGGATGATTGTAAGATCAATAGCACGCCAGCTGCATGGTCACAGATATAATCAAGGAGATGTGAAAGACTTCACATTGCATTGAGCTATATGGATTACTTTTGTAGTAATGAGTGCTCTGCTAAGGGTGTGGGGTGAGTAACTATGGCTATTTAAACACGTACACATACGGAATATATTGGTCGATTCACTGGGCGCTCTAAGAAGTATTCAGAGTCGGACAATCAAATTGCAGACAAGAATAGTATCATAGAAACTATGCAAACTGCTCATATAGAAAATGGCAGATACAACATGCTAAGAGATCATTGAATAAAAAAATAATGGAAATTGATGTAAAATCTAGCAAAGCAGAAGCAAAGACAATTATGAGTCAAGCTATCATTAAATCTTGGCCACATAAATTGGATATCGATAAGAACAGGCTTTAGACAGCTGGACAAACTCCAAAAAGAAAGTAGGATTTCAAAATAATGAACTGGAAGTGGACTGTTTAAAAGAACTAGGAAGAAGCTCATAATAGCACGGATGGTGAAATTGAAACAGTTGAGTATATATTTTTATTACAGTGTAGAGCATATCGTAAAGAGAGACAGAGGCTGAAAATGAAGCTACGATCAGAAGGTGCAAATAATATGACATTAGAACTTTTATACTAGGTAATCGAAAATTCAGAAGAATTAGAGTTTATCTAATAGACACGGTAATCTCTATAAGAAGATAATGATTAAGTTGTATCAGGTTATGATTATTATTATTTCCATAAAGTCTCCTCATTGTCCACTCCACATTCCAGTTCAGTTGGTGGTGGTAATGCACCAAAAGTGTCATTTGCCCACCACCAATAACACACTACAAGAAGAAGAAGAAGAAGAAGAAAACTATTAAGTGATTGCGGCCAGAATATTGAATGTAGTGGAGAATGCCACATCAGGAAGTGTGATAGGGGTGTGTGTAAACTCCATAATTCTGAGTGAAAAACTTTTTTGGGGTGAAAAACGTGAATATTGCAGCAGGCTGGGTTTAAAGAGGTGTATTTATAGGTTTGCGTGTGCACCCTGAGTACCTCAGTGAAGAAGCAGTCTAGCAACAGAGAGAAGGACAGCATTTTGATACGTGTGTTTTGGCCTTGTTTCTCATTAGACTACAACGCGGATCTTCGCTAAGCTAGGAAACATTGTTGCTCATTTACTGTGTTTTAAAACACGTGCTGAAGTTGCGCTGATGTTCTCCCGCGCCTTCCGCGCGCCTATCGCTGGACTCCCCAGGTTTGGTCGTTGTCTGCTAAATAGTGAGGCGTGTCCAGCTGACTTCCAATAACAAGTACTCAGGCTAAGCTTAAATTGGGTCTACGTCTTTCTCACCTTCAGCAAGTAGCGGCCGCTGGCAGCCTTTGTGGGAGTTTTCCACTGCAGGAAGACCGACGAGTTTAAAGACCATGTACTCACCCCAAGCGCGACTCCACCTAGCAATGACACAGACAAGGCTCTGAGCATAACTTTTTCTTTCACCCTTTCTTCACTTTTAGTATAGCTTGTTCCTCAAAGACTTATTTAGGTCACTTGTACTCCACTATGTGCTTTCAGGATCTCTACTATCACTATTAACACCTCGGAGAGCACGCACATGATATGTCGAAGGAAGGCCTATTCTGACAAATCTATGGCCTGACCCTCCTGACTCCTAATACTACTATGCTCCCCCCCCCCCCCCCCCCCCTCTATTTCCAGTTGCTCTCTGGAACTGCCAGTCTGCTGTTAACAAAGCAGACTTCATTTCTTTTATTGCTACTCATTCCAGTCTCAACCTCATGGCACCAACTGAGACTTTGGATTCCAAACCTTGAATACACTGCCACCCACAACTCAAGCAGCCCTCTCTCCACTAATTTCACTTGTTCCCACACTCCTCAATGCGACTGGGGGAGGGGGTGGAGGTACTCGGTCTCCTTATATCAAAAGATTGGAAATTTGATCTTCAACCACCACCTACAGGTAACGGTTCATTTTGAACTTCACATTCTGTTACTGTAATCCACCCTGTTAAAATCCACTTTGCGTGGTCATTTATTCGTCCCCCCAGGTCAATTGGGAAACTTCTTGGAGGAGTTGGACGTGCTGCTATCAAACTATCCTGAAGAATGGTACTCCTCTGGTACTGCTTGGTGACTTCAACATCCACCTAGAAAACCCCAGGCTAACTGACTTCAACACTCTGCTCGCCTCATTTGATCTCAAGCAAGCGTATACCACAGTGACTCACAATCAGGCAACCAACTGTGACCTCATCTACATGCGCTGCTGCTCAGTGGACAACACTTTTAGATTGCTCCACTGCACACACCTCAGACAACCTATTCCTCATTACTGCTAACCTAGCACGTTACTCCCTGAAGCGTGCACATGCGCCAACGCGGGTCACCCTTTTCCGACGGACACCCGTACGCTCACTCTCTCCATCTAAGCCTATCCTCTGTGGTTTCATCACTCACTTCCCTTCACTCCTCTCATGTTTTCAGCTCTGGACCCGAACAGGTGCTACTAGACACTCTTTACTCCACCTCTAACCTCTTGCTTGGACAACTTTGCCCACTGTCGTCTAGACCAGCACGCCTTTTCCACCCATCTGCCCCCTGGCTGTCCGAAGTTCTCTGTGAACATCTTGCACTTGACTTGAACTAAACTCAGGGCTGCAGTGAGGAAATGGCATAAATCAAGAAACGTCCTCTACCGACCTCAGTGTGTATCAGTCTCTGTCTCTCTTCCTTCTCTTCTGCAAATGTCTTCCACTGCTAAAAACATCATACTAACAACAACAAAATTAACAACTGTTGTGATGCTCGCACACCTCTTCGAAACTTTCTCTTCCTCTTCTTAAAATTCCGCCTCCACCTCTTACAGCTGGCCTGACTTTCTTCGCAGTTTTTCCCCTTCACACATAAGACAAGAACCATCAGTGACCAAATTCGCCACACCCGCCCAGACTGAGGATAACTTCACAGACGACTAATGCACTGCAGACAAATCGTTCTCCTCCTTCTCCTCCACTCTCAGAGGCGGGCGTTTCCCAAACTTATCGTGTCCCAGTCATCCTAACGAACTTGTCCTTTGATCCAATCCCCACTCACCTCCTTCAATAGACTTTCTTTCTTTCTTCTTCAGTCCATACCTTCACTTTACTCACAGTGAATCAACTCCCTCTCTCTCAGCTCTGGAACATTTCCCTCAGTATTTAAGCAGGCTCGGGTAAGCCCACTGCTGAAGAAACCATCCTCTAAATCCAGCACTTTTTGAAAACTACAGAGCGATATCCTTCTTCTTCCATTCATTGCAAAGACACTTGAGCGATCGGTGTTCAAAGCCAGCTCGTCTATGTGTTCCTTGTACAGAACAACCTCCCAGGACGCTTCACCAATCTGGCTTCAAGCGGACCACTCAACTGATACTGGAACTGCCCTGCTCTACCGGTTACTGAAGCCCCTGCTGTTGCCCAAGAGCACCCCCTTGCAAATCCTCAGTACTCATCTTGCTGTGTACCTGTCCTGCTGCTTTTGAACAACCGTTAAATCACCAGATTCCTCCCTGTCCACTTCCCCTCAGAAAGATGAGGCATCTCTGGAACACACTCCCTGTGGTTTAACTCCTACTGCTTTTCTGATAGATCCCTTCATGGTGTCTTGGAGGGTGAAGTTTCTAGAATCCACAACAACTTGCTACTGGGGTTCCTTCAAGGCTCAGTACTTGGACCACTTCTCTTCTGTTCTTTCCATCTACATGACGTCATTAGGATCTGTCGATTTCAGAAGCATGGCTTTTCTTATCACTGCTTAAGCTGATGACACTCAACTCTACTTCTCATTCCAACCAGATGACCCAACGGTAGTTACTCACACATTCAGCCTGTCTGAGTGACATTTCTAGCTGGATGAATGACCATCACCCGTCAGCTCAAAACCTTACTACTAAGACAGGAACTGCTGGTGGCTTCCAGCTAACCCATCGTTTTCATCCAACAGCTTCTCTATACACTCTATTCAGCTGGGTTTTCATCAACCATAACTACTCCTTCCAGGACAGCCGAGGAAACCTAGGAGGTTGTGATGGATCATCAGTTATGCTTCACGGCGACCTATATTGCTACAAACAACCCGGTTCCTGGTAGATTTGCCTTATACAGCATTTAGAAGATTTAGACCCTTCCTGTCATAGCCAAGCTAGCACAAATTCTTGTCCAAGGTCTTGTTTCTTCCATACTGGACTATTGTAATCACGCTCCTGGGGGGCCTTCCTGCATGTACTATCAGAAAGCCTCTAGACAACTGATTCCAGAATGCAGCAGCGAGGGTTGTCTTCAATGGAGCCAGAAAACTGCTCACGTTGTTACTCCTCTCCTCATCAGGTTACAACTGGCTACCAGTAGCGCTCGTCGGGGAGCTTGAGCCTAAATGTCAAAGGTACTGATGCCTTGCCTGAGACTGACCCCTGGCAACGGCACCAACATACCTAAGCTCACTGGTTCAATCTTATGTACCCTCCAGAGTTTGCGCTCTGCAAGTTGACGACTGGGCGCTTGTGGTGCCATCCCAAAAGAGGTTTCAAAATCACTCTCAGTGGCGACCTTTTTCACGGACTGTGACCAGCTGGGTGGAATGACCTCCCAATCTCAATTCAAACATCCAAGTGCTTTAACCTCATTTTCCAAAAAAACATCCTGAGAAGACTCATCTTTTCCTGTCCGCCAGCACTTAACCACATAATACTAGTACTTACCTTTTCTTTTCTTTTCCTTTTCTTATTCTTTTCTTTTTTCCTTTTCTTTCTTTTTCTTTTCTTGTCTAGTGCTATTCCTTAACAAAAAAAAAAAAACCCATGGCTATGTGTTCTGTACTTAGTCTAACTGAGACTTGTCATAAGCACTTGTATACTGTTTGTTTGTTCTCTTTGTTGGTCTGATTGCTTCTAATTGTTCTCTCATTGTAGCAAGATCGCTTTTGGGGGATCAAATCGGCTGCTAAATGATTAAATGTAATTGTGAAGTATGCGTTTAACAGGTAATGCAAATGGTAAATTTGAAGTTATGAATGATTTATGTGATGTTTTATGTAATTTACCTTTGTCCAGGAATATTGTGTATGGTATTTAACATGGGTACAATTTGTAGATTTGATGCACCCTCACCCTGAGAACCTCAACGACCATAGTGGTCACGAATTGAATATTGCTGTGTGCTAACAGGGGAAGTGTATTAATTGTTTGGTGGAATGCTTACCCTTAAACCTTATACCTAAGGGGTTTCCTTACTTTAATGGCTTTCTTTGCAAACGGTCCCAGCTCGCCTTCTAGACCTTTTGACTTTTTTGTGTATGTCCCATGTTCCCAGAGTAAGCCCAGAGACTGCCCCTTTACACATATGCAACCAAAATTAGACTAAAAGGACGTATGATCAAATATCCTTCCTATACATAACTTCATATCATGTATATAACCCGCAACTTTGACTATCTAAATCACATCATTGTCTATAGCTTTAAAAAAAAAAAAAAACTAATTGAATAGTTTATAGTAGTGTTCATTGTTGTCGACTAACGTTTACTATTAATTTTTTCATTTAAAAATGAAGCTAGCGTCTCAGAGAAGCGGGTACGTAGAGGATAGGGCTTGTTTTTCGATTCAAATTTCCAAGAATCGATTCGATTCCGATTCCTCAAAGATCTTGAATCGATTATCATTATTGCGATCATCGATTCCGATCTGATCCGATTCAGATCTATCTTCGGATTTAGATAATGTGTTTTTTGAGAAAGCATTTTTTTTTTTTTCCATTCGGCAGTTTGAGACCGGCTTGCGAGGGCCAGTGTTGAGTATGTGGCAAGCAGCCGACGTTGGGTTTACCCTCGAATCTCAGACCCACTGATCATTCGCCGGCGTTGTCCATGCCTTGGCTGGGTCTTTACTCAGCAGAGGCCCCCCCTCCTCTCCATAGCTTTGGTTAACATTGTCGCTAGACTGAACAGATCGATGGTCTGTTTTGAACTCGGTTTGTCCTGCAGTGCCTGGCTAATACACGAGGTTCCATAGCTCGTCTATGTAGTGGGCCTGTCACACTCATTTAAGATTCCTTAGCTATTGATGTCCAGGTGTCCTCGTAATGCCCCCCTCTCTGCGTTCCTTAGGCTGACACATTCAACATCCATCTTGACTTGTACCTGGTACATTTGGGGGATCACTTTCTTTCAGACAGACGTTGCCGAGACACAATTACCCTAATTTGGTTGCGATTACCTTCATCTAGCCTCCTGAAATCCCACATTCTCAACAACGACTATGGGCGCATATCTTTTGCAAATGAAGCCCAGCAAATCGCCTCCAGTTATTTTGACCGAGCGTGGCAGAAGTAGTTGGCAGTTGTATGAGTTTGTTTCAGTTCCATCTGTTTGTGGTCTCCGGTGTCGGGCTGGATATGATTGTTTTGATGATGTCGCATCATGTGGTCCTGAGAATTAGTAATATTTCCACAATACTTCACTCTCCAGTTGGCAGGCTTTGCAAATTGCGTTGCTTTTTCCAAGCTCGTTCTCTTTATTGCTATCATGAACCCGAAATGGTGCCCGCCTCGCAGCTTTTTAGCCGTTCTCTTCTGAGTTGTGCAAAAGCTGTCCATGTTCGTTGTTTGTAATGTCCTTCCACCTCCTCGCGCATGAGTGATTCAATGACGTGCAAAATTAAAATTCACGGGGGAAATGTAGGCCTATTATTTAAAATCGAATCCTCTGAGTTACGGATCGATCTGTAGAAATTAATATGAAAATCGATTCGTAATTGGTGAATCGATTTTTTCAACTACAGCCCTAGTAGGGCGAAACAATATGTACAGTATGTTGGAAAAATAATGTGTTTTTTTAACCTTAAAAAACAAAAAAACCCACATAAACCCCTTCTTTACACCAAATACACAAAATATGTGCTTTTTTAGAGACAGGCTATGCCGCCCTTTAAACACAGCAAGAAAGACAGATTTTGCCGCACAGAGGGTTCAAATTCCACAACCACTATCGCAACCAATACAGTTAACATCATGTCAGAATAAGACTGGCTGAATGACACTTTCATTAAGCAGAAGACCTCAAATGAGGATTGCTGAATCCCAGCGTGTGTTTTAATATTCATGCTGCGAGTGTGAATTGTTGCCAGAATTGCATACAAGCAAAAAAGCCGGTCAGGAGTCAATGATCCATATAACAAAAGCTCTGAATTGGGGTATGATTTGAGCGCTTGATATCGGGCAACCCCAAACAAAGTGACGCTTCGCAGTAATAGCGTCTTTAACAGCAGTCTGAAAATGTTTGAGCTCCACTTTTTTCCACAAAAATAAAAGGTTTTGGTAAAAGGTTGTTGCACTTATAAACTACATTGGTAGTTTCAGTCTTTCTTGGCAATAATATGGCATGACTATTTAGTTCCGTTAACGTTTAATGACCTTATGCGTCTCAAAAAATCCTCGTCTCGTTTTACGTTTCAGGGGAAAAAAACCTTGTTGACAAACATATCATTTTTCTCATCATTTTTCATTAAAGAAATTAACACTAGTTTATAACTCATGTTTGGTAGGTAAGTTTGTTGCCATAGAAACTTGCAGACGGAAGATTTTTCAATCAATTCGTTGTACCATGGTATCAGATTCTTGTTATTATAAACCATTGTCGAAATTATACTCTGCACAAAAGCGGGAAAATTTTCGACCATGATGACATAAGATAACATGTTGATGTTCTGTATTTTTGAGGAGAGACATTCAAAACCCCATTAAGCACGTTGTCGTAGCGCAGGTGTTAGCTATATGGATATTGATATTGCTAGGTGACCGAGTTTACCCGTTTTATTTTTATTTGCTAGTTTTTAGGTTAATACCCATATATTGCACTTTGATATAAAGATGCTTTCACTTGCACCCTGCTGCTTGTGGTTGATTGCATACACTCAAACTCATAAGCCTAATTTTCCCAACTGTTGCTTATTCATCCTAACTAAGGAGTGGAACACGAGGGTTTTGCCAGGGGTGCAGAGACTATGTTTTAGCATCAATCGGAGGTGAGCCTGATGAAGACTCTGATGAAAGAAAGGAATACGTGCTAGCGCTGCAGACAGCAACATAAGTGATAACGGAAGGACATCTGTCTTGAGCTAAGCATGCGTTACAGAAGACTGATACACCTACAACGGCGAGATTGGATTCATACAAGACATGGAGGAATTGCATGATTAAGATGATGACCAGAATGGGTTAGAATTATTTCCCAAAATAGTACAAAAGGTCTCAGATAAGCTACTCTTCAGATGCTGCCTGCATTAACGTGGAAGGACACCTGATACCCCTAACGAGGGGCGCTTAAAACAGCATGTCCAATATGCTGCTTAGATTTGATTATAGAACTTGTAACTTAGCGATTTTTGTTTTATTTTTTGCATTACCTGCTTTGTATTAAATCGAATTTTATTGTTACGATTGTTCCCGTGGACTTTACTTATAACTACAAACTGAGCCTCAAGCCAGAACACCACCGAGTCGTCCTACTCCTTCCTGAAGAAACTTCAACCCGCCGTGGGTGAGAACTTCATGGTTTAGGCTAGATTTTACTAACCTTACCCTACCTGAATAATTAGCAGGTGTTAAAGGTTAGATACGGACACACCGACTAACATTAGTCAAGGGCGCATTTGGGATGTGCTCCCAGTTGGCTGAGTTTAAAAAGCGCCAGGACACCAACAAATTTTGCGTTTTAAAATTAAACAGCTGCTTTTTTTGCGTGGGTTTTTGCTCTCTCGTTGAGGTGTGCTCTGGTTTTACCATGCCAGGTGCTCCTCTCTACCATACGGAGATAAGCCATCTATTCTCGTCACACTTTTCTTTCTTTTACTTCATTTTCTTTCTTTTCCTTCAGAGAGTTTTGGTGTTTCTGAGTTGAGGTTTTTTTTTTTTTTTTTTCTGAGTTAGGCCTTGTGCTGTGCCACGCCGGCATACTTCAATCAACCAGCCCACGGCTCCGCGTTACCTTCAGCCAATTCCCAAAGGGTGGCTCCCCAAGGCACATCACTTCAAATGACTGCAGAACCTCCGGCCAATCAACAACCTTGGGAAACCCCCCTTTCAACAGAATCCAATCCCGCGGATGAAATCCCGCACCTAGACTCAGGAAAGCATAAAAGAAACCTCTAGATTCTATTGAGCTGTTGCATTTATATTATTAAGTTTAGCCAGCCCCTCATTAGAAACTCGCGGTAGGGTTTTACCTGAATGATTGATGGCTCTTTTAGTCTAAGAAATTGCATATATTGTTATAAACTTGTGATTTTACATTTTCACTTTTTTAAACTCATTCTTTCCTCACTTTCTAAAATGTGTGTGAATGCATGTGGTTGTGTTAGATCTTAGTATTATTTCTTACAGTTGTCCAATAACGGTCTTATTTATATTTGAAAGGAGAATTATATCTTGGGTTTTTGTGCTTACAAAATTTTGCAAATTATGCTACTAAATGGTGTTTTCACTATACTTTGGATATTAATATCCATTGCACCGTTGATGCGTGGCTGGGGATCTGGAGGAGGACCCAATTGCAGTCACCCGAGTAACAAAGGGTTTGTAAGAAATGGAGCCGATACAAGAGGTTTTGTAAAGTGGGACAAGTGATACCACAGCCGGAACACAGTAAACAGAGACAGCTAAGGCAAGGCCAACTGGAACAGCCTCCAGACATCCAACTGGCGAATACTACTTATATGGCAGCAGAGGGAGGCTGGTAGGAACACAGGCTGATGGAGAAGACCACACAAGGCGAGCCATATATCAGGAACTCTGGGTACTTTGTTGTGACCGCTGACTTGGAAGCAGACCAAGTGGCCCGGGCGGTTAGAACCCGTGGCAGAACTCACGGGAGAAAGTTCAGGAACCTCTAATACAAGAAACAATGCAGGACACCAGCTCCACAGGAACACAATTACTCTCCGAAGCAAGAGGATAAATAAAACAGAACTGCTTAAAAAGTAATTTAGCCAAGCACTCTAGCTTAACGACATATCAACCCGATGCAACCTCCAAAAGATCAGTGTTAAAAATAAAAAATAATGTAATAAGAGGGGTAACCAATAGGGTAGAGAGAGAGGAAGCAAGGAGGTGGTAGAGAAGCGCATGTCTGAGAGAGAAATCACTCGCTGGGCTGTAATGCTGACTGAGACAACATAGACACCAAGAAACAAAAAGACAAACATAGTGTCATGGCAAAACACTGACATGATGTTATAGAGCCATTCAATTGACCCTGGCAGGATCGTTGTCAGCCGTAAAACAGTGATTCTTGTTCAAATTCCCTATAAAATCCATAATATTCCATATGACAAATTTTCCTGTTTACATTACAAACACCTTAAGGTTCTCCATCCGGAAATATTTAACACTGGTAATCTGAACCCAGAGTAATGGGTGTCATGCCTGTACTTTCCTTGTTGTTCCTGTGTTTTTTTGTTCCCCAGGTTCTCACCCCATGACCCAGTTTCTCCCGTGTTCTGATTATGCCCATATTTTCCTGAGCCCATTAAGTTCCATTTCATTCACCTGTGTTCCCCTAATTATTCTTATTTAGTTCCATTTACTTAAGCCCAGCGTTTTCCTGTGTCTAGCGTCTGTCATTAAACGTCAATTCCCTGTGCTATGTGTGTGTGTTCCTGTCTGTGAGTCTTTGTGTGGATTAATAAAGACTGTTATTCCTGCATCTTCCACATCTCTGTGCTCTTTCGTTCCTACACAGTAGCAACCATGACAATGGGATCCTGGTAAATATTATTTTATTTGCTCATACTTTACCTGGAGTTAAACATTAATCCTGATCATTCATAATCTGACATGTCACACTGTACATTTCTAAACCCTGGGTTACTGTTATTATTTGCATATTTGTTATGACTAGATAAACACAAATTTACATTTGGTTTTAGATCAATTTGGACATGGAGCTGCACTGAGATCCCGATATCTCTAGAGTTAAACCATACAGGGCCTAAAAATAAAGATTCCAAAAGAAAATTCTAAAATAAATCGTATTAAAACATCTTTAATACTTTTTGAGATATGGGCATGCAAACTTCAGAAAATGTATATGCAACAAAGATTACTAACGTCAACAGATTTTACTAATAGAGCTAACAATCTCTGTGTAAAAACAGCTTGATGCTGTCATCTTTCTCAAGTCATTTTTACCCTCCTGTAATTTGGGTTTGAATCTCAGGTGAAAATTGTCATTTTGACCCCCCTCTACGAAATAGTGGATTACTCAGTAAATATACATCTATGACTTTTAATATTTTGGGTTTTTTCCTTCATTCACGTGTTTCTTTCACCAGAAAAAAATTTAAACCAAATCAAAAATTTGTCCAGGATACCTTTGTAAAAGAGATTTTTAATCTCAGTGTGCTTTTTCTGGTAAAATAAAGGTTGTAATAATATTTAGAAATGATCAAAGACTACTTTTTTGTCAGTTTAGATCTTTATTTTTTTTATGTTGAATTTTCTGGCTTAACTAACTGGTAAATTCAAACATAACCTTTGATCTCATTCTGAGTTTTATTTTCACAGATTAGCTATCAAAGCCCTTCAAATTATAAAAAAGATGTTGATTTTTAATGTTTAGATATGTTAGCATAAACTGTGTTGATATTTGGTTGTTTATGAACAAACCAGACAGAGAGCATGAAGAAAATATTTTGAAAGAGCTTGAAAACATCACTGAAACCTAAATGACACATAACTTAATAACACTAAATGTTTACTGCATGTTATTGTTTGACTGAGGTCATCTTATCATGACATGTTTGTCTGTTTAAGTCAGTTTAGTACTGTTAGTTCAGTTACATTGTTTCTTTGCAATAGTGTGGTTTGAATGTAAGTTCATGTTTGTTAATGTATTAATTAACAATTTAGGTTAAGCTAAATTTAACTCACTATATGAGAAAGAATATGAATTAAAAGTGCACAATTTAAAATTTAAAAATGTTTATAAAATTTACCACCTACAGCTACATTACAAACACCACTGGATGTACTGAGAAAACTTGCAATTAAAGAGCCAGACATGCTAATAATTAAAATAATTATTTTCAACTCGTGTTTCTGCATTTATGCACCTTTTTGCCCTTTAAATGTAGTTTCTGTGCTTCTGTGTTGCAGTATAAAAATGGCTTTAGTGAATGTGAACGTGAGTCATGTATAGTCATTGGAGATATTCATATTCATGTTAATCAGAGAAAGAGGATCAAGTAGCAAGCATGATTTGTAACACCAGTAAATGAGATGTACTGTTATAATGTTGACTTTGAGTTGCCATCATATGAAGAGGAATCAACGTCACCTGTGTACATGGCGAAATAACGCGGACGTTCTCTGTGCCTATGATTTCTATAAATAAAGAATTGAATGTGTTGTTGCTGTTGTCTTTTTTTTTTGCGTCATGACATTGACCACACAGTCTCTACCACATTCAAATTAACTCACTTCCATAGAATTACAGAAACAAAGAGCAACACAGAGAGAAATATCATAAAAACAAATGAACGAGGAAGAAAAATGAAAAGAGCTTTTGTTTAGAGTAATAAACAAGTATGTGATGCTCAATGAGGGATGAGAGCAGATATAACAATCACATTAAAGCTGCAGACAGAAACACCCGACTCAGGACAGAAACACACAAACTCTGAAGTAAGAACAACTCACATGTTCATTCTTTAACCAGAATTAGACTTCTGATGTGTTAACATTGTCTTAATCAATGTGTATGGAGCATATGTTCCGGCTTTTAATTATCACTGAAATCATGTCAAAATGAATCTGTGAATATTTGAAATCTGAGTTTATAAATATTTTTCTTCCTCAGAAATGGACCAAACTCTATATTTCATTCTTCTTCTCACTGGTGAGAGTGTCCTTGGCATCATACTTGTGGAAGAGTTGGAGAGATAGACTCTCCAGATTACGTCGCAGACGAATCACACTGTCTGGTCAGTGTATGAACCAGAAGAAGTCAAACAGTTCGAAGATCATAGTTAATAACTCATCTGGATCACATGTCTGGGATCGGTCGTTCAGAGACTCATGGCAGATGGTCCCATATCAGAGTAAACTCCTTCATTCAGAGACTGTAACTGTGAACCTAATAATGTTGGAGGGTAATGAAGACTGTACATAACTGAACTGAAAGCTCAGGGAACTATGGTGGCAATGACAGCCCTGTGCAAGATCACTTTCCTTTTTGTGGTTGTCATGAAGGGTGCGTGGAGATCACTCACCAAAACACACACAATCCATCCATCACCTCCAGATATCTTAAAGTCGACCGCTACATATACAGGCATGACAGCATTCTGAGGCTCCCAGTGTTTGTTCTGCATGGTTTGTTTTTGATCAGAATCTCTCTCTAGTTTTCTCTTGTGCTTCGTTTGGTTTTCCAGATAAACTGCGTGTGATCAGAGATAATCTACGTGGTCTGAAGCTCTGAGATCTGCAGACATGAATCATGTGGATCTGGTCTCGGTTCATTAGAAGATATTCAGCGTCGTGTGATTGACGTGGTTAACGAGCATCGACTGCGGCGGTGTGGTTTGGGTTTACACAACGACTGCACATGAACATGTGGCTCTGGCTGAGTGGAGCAGATCGTTTCATCAGGAACTGGGGCGGCTCCAGGGAACGAACGAAACCATAAAACTGGCAGCCTGGAAACAGAAAAGGAGCAGTTTCAGTCTGGGAGGGATCAGCGCTGGATTAGCCTTCCTGAATCCTCACAAACGTCCAACTTTCATCTGCAGCAGAAATGAAGAGCAAGTGAACACGCTAATTGTTTACTTACATCAATGGTTTTCATTGGCTACTTCATTATTTTTCTGATTCACTTTTATCTTTGATTTGTTCTTCAGTAAGTTCTGAGTGAATCTGCTTATTGGATTTTAAAAGTGGCCAGAAATCTGTTATATTTCTGTATAATGATATATGTGTCTTTTCAGAAACTCTTTGTATATCTGGTGTGGTTGTGACTCTGTATGTTTCGCACTAATCAAATCTTTTAAACACAAAGATGATCACAGAATATCAGCTCAGATAAACTCATCTACAGCCAGCAATGACTCCTATTTCCTGATTTCCCCTCAACAGCACACTGAACTGTACATTAGATGTAACAAATATGTACAATTTAAATTTGATTTATTAGGTTGATATTTAGGATATATTTCATGTTCTTTTTATTTTAATAGCATCCTGTGGGTGTTTATGAGTTTAACAAGAGGAAGGATTCTGTTCAGAGAATATCCTGATGTCTGCAAAAGTCTAATATAGGTCAGTTTGTCAGATTATATGCAGGCATATGAATATTGCAATATATACTTATTTAAATGCCTGTACTTTTCAATGAAGATATGCCATAGCAACACAATGAATTCAATTTAAACTATTTCACTCAATTAGCATATGGATTCAGAAATTTACATCTAATGAATTGTTGCATAACCCCATGAATTCTAATATGGATTCTAATCACTGATATTATAATGAAATAATCTTAAGACACAAAAGTTAATTTCCTGTCATGTAGCACCGTCGTGTTTCGGGTGTCCCAAGTTCGAGTCCCAGCTCATGGACCTTTCCCAATCCACACCCACCCCCCACCCACTTAAATCTTTGAAAAAATTGTTTATTTCCTAATTTAGTCAAATTACCTGCACAAGCCATTTCAATTCATTTGAACTACATTAAACTGAGTTCAAATGAATTACATCTTGTATAACAAAATATGTTGCCATGATATACATACATATATGTAAGTTTATATTGTTACGAGTAAGTTAAACCTCTACTCAGAGAACAAAATCAGTAACAAGTAACATTTTAAAATATCGCCAGAGTCTCCACTCTCACTTCTAAGGCTTTACAACAATAGACACTTTCCAATTCAACAATGGACAAGAAGAGATGAAAGTAAACATAACAAAAATAAATACCAATTTGAGAATAGTTCACTTAGCTGAACAAATTACAACCAAAAATCATTACTGATTGCTTAATAATATGATAATCTTCTGTAACAGTGCTTTTGGTCATTGATTTATTGATTATTTCAAAACTGTTAAATTAGATAAAATATAAATATTTAGGTCACTTTTTTTGAGCTTGCATTTATGAAATATTTTTGTCATATGGATGTGATCCTTAGTTATAATTTGGTGGAATACTTGATTTATTTCCTGAATTGTTTAATGTGAGTTTACTTGTATAAGCCACCTTTCCCTGTTCAGCTATGCTCAGGAATGTTGTTTCAAGTTGTTTACTGATAAAGGTGTTTACTATCATTGTGTTTACTGATATAGTACATCAACAATAAAAAACAATTCACCGGGGGAAAAAAAACTACCATTCGGTTTGTGCATTAATAATAAATAAATGATTAGTGTGTGTTCACTTTACATTAAGGTTCACTTTCACAGGTTATTACCGTTTATAACTCATTAATAAATGATTTACATTAAGGTTCACAGGTAACTTCATCGTGCCATGGTTGTGCTGTTATGATTTTTTTCTGCGCCAAAATAAAGTTTGATAATTTCATCTTTATAAAATATATCAGTTTCTAATCATTGCTGTGGATAGGCATCATGAATTTTTGCAACGTATCATGGGTAAGGTGCAGAGTAGATTCTGGTAAGAAACATTGTACAAAAAGTGACAGGAGTCATGAGATATAAATAAGAGAAAGTGAAATACGTATGAATAGATATATATAAGTCTCACTATAATAGTTTATTTTTGCTGCACTGTGAAATACATCAGGAATCTGGTTTTGAGTGAAATACGTATGAATAGATATATTTATTAAGCATTTATAACATGAGTTTGAATGTCTCACTATTTGACAGGTATTGCATTAAAATCACCCTTTTTATTCATGCATTTATTACTGCATATCAATGATTTATAATTCATTTGAAAATGAGTTATTAGTCATTTATGAACACGTTTATAAACAATTTATAAAAGAAACCTTTAAATGTAAAGTGTTACCTATGATTTTTAAGACTATCAACAGAAATTATTTGCCTATAAGGTAATGGATTTGTTTGAGGAAACTCTTGTTTCCTGTGGAAAAAATCGAGAATATCTTATGCCCATTAGTTTGGAAACCCTGTACTGCATTCCCCGCGGACTTTGTCCATCAAGTTCTCCTGAAACTACATTTTCTAGCTTTGAAACAGTTACACCTGATTGTATTTTGAAATTAGTGAAGCAGTGAATACAACTACATGTATCCTTGATCCGATCCCAACAGTTGTTCCTCAAGGAGGTTTCCTTTGATTTTGAACATTGTGAATAGCCCTCATTACTGGTATTGTTCTAGGAGCTCCTTTTAAAGTTGCAGCTATCACACCAGTCCTTAAAAGCCTGGATGCGAGTGAATTGATCTGTCAAACCACAGGCCTATCTCAAATCTTCCCTTCTTGCTAAGGTTTTGGAATGTGTCGCTAGGACTCCAGCTTATACTCAAACTTGTCATTCCCCTGTTCCCAGTCTTGTGGCTTGTGAAAAGAAGATCAAGACTTCACCTCATCCGTATAGTTGCACTGCCATTATTTCTGATAAGTGGAGAGCCTACAGAGGGGATCTGGCCAATACATACATTTTACAGTGAACCATTCCTGATGGTTTCGGTGACCCACACGCCACAACACAATGAAAGAGCATGATTAACATAAAACAAACATATGTAGACTGAGAGGGGGAACAGGACAGAAAATGCTTAAAGAACACCTCTCACTCTGAGTGGACTCACTGGCTTCATTTGGTGTGGAGCAAAACCAACACAGTTATCCGATCTCAGCCCAGTCTAGCCCCGCCATGAAGTGAAGTGCGTGTGTGGGCTGTATGAGCGCACTTGATAGGGTCTGTTTTGATCAGTGAGTAAAATATGGGTTCACACACATCTGATCGTGAGGTGTTCTGAAGCTTCAAGGAGTTGGCAAAATTAAGGTGTGTTTTTACCTTGGAATTTTGTTATTAGTGTAATAACACATAAATGCATATGACTCTTGTGGTGGTTGACGGTTAGTCTTGATTAGCACATTGTTTAACTCATCATTACGCTCATATGAGTCACGTTTTGTTGTATTGTTAAGCTGTTATGTTTAGTAAAATGTAGCTAAAGTCACAACTGTCACGGGTTGTTTTGTTCTTGGACTTTGAGTTAGTTTTCATTTATCCACGTGTTCCCTGTGACATAGTTTTCCTTAGTTCCCTTGATATTTATCTGTTCACATGGACCTACATCTGCACTACACCAATAACTCAGAGGACTGTTAAAGACGTTGTGTTTTCGTGTATGGAAACATGGCTCAGCAACAGGGTTCCAGACTGGGTTATTCAGCCGATCAGCTGCCGTGCTATCGAGCGGAAATGGCTTCGTCGCGGTCGAGGTAAAAACCCGCGGCCCGCAGGCTTGTGTTACATCAATGACGGTGGTACTGCGATGCTGTTGTTGTCTGCCAAACACGGCTCACCCCTGGTGGGTTATGCTCTAATGCTGGCCGTTCTATCTACAGAGGGAATATCTGTTTTACACCTATGACTGGAATATATTTAAGCAGGCTGCCCATACAAAACAAACACCACAGACCTCCAAGAGTACTCTGAGACGGTCACTGCCTACATCACCAAGTGTATTGATGATGTAACAGTCACAAAAGACCATCAATGTGGGCCAACCAGAAGCCGTGGATGGGACAGGGGAGGTCTACCGATCCTGAAGATGCGGAACATGACCTTCAGAGATGGAGATGAGGTGGGGCATGGACAGCCGGGCCCAAACCTATCCCGCGGCATCAGAGAGGATTAAGAGACAGTACTCCAGGACTACAGCCCCACCGCGCCCCCCCCCCCCCCCCCCCCCCCCCACCCCCTGACCTGTGACAGCAACATAAGCAGGATCAACGCACGCACAAAGCTCTGGTTCTGACAACATTCCTGGGCATGTAGTAAGAAGGACTGTGCGGGAAACTCATCTGATGTACTCACAGGACATTTTAGACAGGCTGACTTAGTCAGGCTGTTGTCCCCACTGCTTCAAAGCTAACACCATCCATTCAAGTGCCGAAGAGCCCTCTCCATCTGTTCAATGATACGTCGTTGCACAACCCTATTTCTGAAGTGCTATGAACGGCTCAGGCCATGCACCATATCAGTCTGCCTCGCCCCCTCGGACCCATTCCCGTGCATACCGAATCCAACCACTAGACCGATGCCGCCCTCGCAATTCTCAATCAGCACTCCACATCTAGAGACAACAAAAGACCATCGTAAGTAATGCTGTTCATAGGACTTCAGTTCAGCATTTAACACAATCATCCTCAACAGCTCAATCACAAACTGGTCCAGTGGGGTCAACACTTCGCTGAGAACTGGCTGTTGGACTTTGACTGGAAGACACAGGCAGTACAGGTCGGCAGTAACACATCCGCACCATTTACACCAACACTGGGGCCCCCCAAGGACACGTGTGCTGAGCCCCCTCCTCTTCACACTCTGTGACCCACGGAATGCACACCTTCACACAACATCCAAAACTCTTTATGTAAGTTGTCGGATGACATGACTGTGGTG
>NC_056575.1:30358062-30360408 GCF_018340385.1 Cyprinus carpio | reverse complement strand
AGTTCAGTTACGTATTGCTTATCATGGAGTAGGTGCAGAGTAGATTCTGGTAAGAAACATTGTACAAAAAGTGACAGGAGTCATGAGATATAAATAAGAGAATACAATGCACAATATAAATACAACACCCTTTAGAATACTGCACTATAAAAGTCCATTTTTGCTGCATCATGAAATAAATCCAGGAATCTCTGGTTTTGGTGAAATAAGTATTAATAGATATATTTATTAAGCAATTCCCCAACATGTGAGTTAAAAATGAAACCACTATTTGGCAGGTATTGCATTAAAATCCTGCCCTTTTTATTCATGCATTTTATTACTGCATATCAATGATTTATAATTCATTTTGAAAATAGGTTATTAGTCATTTATGAACACGTTTATAAACAATTTATAAAAGAAACCTTTAATGTAAAGTGTTACCCATGATGATTTTTAAGACTATCAACAAAATTATTTGCCTGTTAAGGCAATGATTTATTTAGAAACTCTTGTTTCCTTGTGGAAAAAATCGAGAACATTCATAAGTCTATTAGTTTTGGAACCCTGCTGCATTCCCCGTGACTTTGTCCATCAAGTTCTCCTGAAGCACTTCACATTTCTAGCTTTGAAACAGTTACACTGATTGTATTTTGAAATTAGTGAAGCAGTGAATACAACTACATGTATCCTTGATCCGATCCCAACAGTTGTTCTCAAGGAGTTTCCCTTGATTTTTGAACATTGTGAACAGCTCTACTACTGGTATTGTTCTAGGGAGCCCTTAAAGAGTTGCAGCTATCACCAGTCGCCAAAAGCCTGGATCGTCGAATCTGATCTGTCCAAACCACAGGCTATCTCAAATCTTCCTTTCTTGCTAAGGTTTTGGAATGTGTCGTTGTGACTCAGCTATACTCAAACTTGTCATTCCCCACCCAGTCTTGTGGCTTGTGAAAGAAGATCAAGACTTCACCTCATCCCGTAGTTACTGCCATTATTTCCTGATAAGTAGAGAGAGAGGGGGCCTACAGGGGGGTCCGTAATACATACATTTTACAGTGAAGCATTCCCAATGGGTTTGTTGACCCACACATACTACAACACATTGAAAGAGCATGATTAGCATATAAAACAAACGTATGTAGACTGAGAGGGGAACAGGACAGAAAATGTAAAGAACACCTCTCACTCCAGTGGACTCACTGGCTTCATGAGAAAAACAAAAAAAGATATTTGCCATCAATTTCTGACTTACTGACCATTTTATGCTGTGTTTGATGCAGAGTAAATATGGGTTCTAAACATCTTGATGTGAGGTGTTCTGAAGCTTCAAGGAGTTTTTGCAAATTCAAGGTGTGTTTTACCTTTGAATTTTGTGCTTATTTTAATTACATAAATTCATATGACTCTCTTGTTGTAGTTGAGGTTAGTTCTTGATTAGCACATGGTGTAACTCATCATTACGTCATCATAGTTCACTGTTTTTTGTACTGCTTTATTGTTAAGTGTTACTGTTTAGCTAAATGCTAGCTGAAGTCACAAATGTCACGGTTATGTTTTGTTCTTGGACTTTGAGTTAGTTTTCATTTATCCCACGTGTTCCTGTGACCTAGTTTTCCTTAGTTCCCTTGATTAATTTATTCTGTTCACCTGGACTACATCTCACCACCACACTCAACTCAGAGGACTGTGAGAGACTGTTGTGTTTTTGTGTTCACGGAAACATGGCTCAGCAACAGTGTTCCAGACTGTGCTATTCAGCTCGATCAGCTGACATGCTATTGAGCAAACAGAGCTCTCGTCGCGGGAGGAAAACCCGCGGCGGCAGGCTTTGTGTTTACATCAATGACATGTGGTGCTGCGATGCTGTTGTTGTCTGCAAACACTGCTCACCCCTGGTGGAGTTGATGATTATTAAGTGCTGGCCGTTCTATCTACCAAGGGAATATACAGCCATACTGCTCGTTGCTGTATACATTCCTCCGAGCTCCAGCTCCAACAACAACAACAACAGGAGTGAGGCACTAAATGAACTGTACCAGCACATCAGTGAACAGCAGACAGCCCACCCTGATGCTTTTCTCATCATAGCTGGGGATTTCAACCACATCACTGTCATGCTAATGCCCGCATACAGACCGCTCGTTAAAGTCGCCAAACCTGTTCACAAACAAATTCAAGTGTGGCCGGAAGGGTCGTCAGAGGATCTTCAAGACTGTTTTGACACCAATGACTGGAATATATTTAAGCCGGCTGCCACATACAACAACACCACAGACCTCCAAGAGTACTCTGAGACGGTCACTGCCTACATCACCAAGTGTATTGATGATGTAACAGTCACAAAGACCATCACTGTCTGGG
>NC_056575.1:30354392-30357957 GCF_018340385.1 Cyprinus carpio | reverse complement strand
GATGCCGTTCACGATGCCGAGGCGGTGCCCGATGCCATTCCGGAGGTCGAGGCGGTGCCCGATGCCGTTCCGGAGGTCGAGGCGGTGCCCGATGCCGTTCCTAGAAGCCGTGGATGACAGGGGAGGTCTACAGACTCCTGAAGATGCGGAACACTGCCTTCAGAGCTGGAGATGAGGTGGGCTTGAGGACAGCTAGGGCCAACCTATCCCACAGCATCAGACAGGCTATGAGACAGTACTCCAGGACTACAAGCCCCCACCGCGGACCTGTGACAGCAACATCAGCATGATCAACGCACGCAAAGCTCTGGGTCCTGACAACATTCCTTGGCATGTAGTAAGAGACTGTGCAGCGGAACTCACTGATGTCCTCACAGACATTTTCAACATCTTGCTTAGTCAGGCTGTTGTCCCCACATGCTTCAAAGCTACCACCATCATTCCAGTCCCGAAGAAGCCATCTCCATCCTGCTTCAATGAATACCGTCCTGTTGCACTTACTCCTATTCTCATGAAGAGCTTTGAACGGCTAGTCATGCACCACATCAAGTCTGCCCTCCCCCCCTCCCTGGAACCCTTCCAGTTTGCATACCGATCCAACCGCTCGACCGATGACGCCATTGCAACTACCCTCCACTCAGCACTCACACATCTACAGAAAAAAGACTCATACATCAGAATGCTGTTCATAGACTTCAGTTCAGCATTTAACACAATCATCCCTCAACAGCTCATTCACAAACTGGTCCAGCTGGGGCTCAACACTTCGCTGTGTAACTGCCTGTTGGACTTTCTGACTGGAAGACCTCAGGCAGTACAGGTCAGCAGTAACACATCCAGCAACATCACACTGAACACCGGGCCCCCCCAAGGATATGTGCTGAGCCCCCTCCTCTTCACTCTGCTGACCCCACGACTGCACACCTTCACACAACTCCAACCTCTTTATTAAGTTTGCGGATGACCTGACTGTGGTGGGTCTCAAGAGGCCAGGAGATGAGATGCAAACTATAGTGGAGCTGGCCATTTAGGGCGCAGTGACAACAATCTCTGAACGGGAGAAGACGAAGGAGATTACTGTGGGACTTCAGGAGAGTTTACACTCAGCATGTTCCTCTGACCATCAACGGTGACTGTGGAGAGAGTGAGCAGCTATTCCTGGGTGTGCACATCACAGAGGACCCTCCTGAACTCAGAAACTGAGACTGGCCAAGAAATCAAGCAGCAGCGTCACTTTCCTCCTGAAACTGAGCAGGTTTCAGAGCCCACCCCCCCATCATACCCTTCTAGAGGCACCATCGAGAGCATTCTGAGACCAGCCATCACTGTGGAAAGGGCGCCTGCAACTGCCCTGCCGGAAGTGAGAGCAGCTGAGAATACCACAGTGTCTTCTCTCTCCTCCAGGACATGCAAAATGTGCATGGAACCCGCCCCACCTAAAAGCCCCTCTTGCATTGGTGGTGATCCCACTTCAATTGGGTCATTATCAGCTTTTCCTGGGGGTCTGTTGCCATCAGGGAGGAGACTGTGAGCCCCAGGCCAGACCAGCAGATCTGGAAGGACAGCTTCATTCATCAGGGGGCTGTCAGAGCTGGAATCTCGGCCCCTAATCCTGCCCCCGCCCCTCTTCTGCCCCAGGCAATACTGAACTGGCGAACCACTCCCCCCTCGCCCTGCCAAGGGTCCCATATCCCCCCCCTCCCCACTAACATACGATGACATGCACCAGTCACTTTGTGCAGCATTGGTAGGCTCACTACCGCATTCAGCATAGAACTGACGTCATTCTACTACCTCTTAGGCAGTAATAAAATTAAACTGCGCTTCTAGCCTCTTTGTCACTTGTATTCAGTGACTGAATATAGCTCTTTTTTTTTTTTGCCCTACAATCGTTTCGCAAACTGTTGTTCACCTCCCTGGTTTGCACCAACGATCTTGCCATGTGGCCTTGCGCTGCTTTATTTAACCTAAGTTTTATTTTTCTTATTTTTTACATGCCCTTATTTGTATAGTTGTATTTTATATTTTATCTGTATCTATCTGTATTTTAAGACTCTACTGTTAGTGTTATATGTATGCACCATGGGTCTGAGAGTAACGCAATTTCAATTCTCTGTATGTATGCTGTACATGTGGAAGAAGACTTTGATCTATCTATCTGACTTGACTTGACTGTGTTCGTTTATCATCTCATTAGTTCCCTCGTTTAGTTTCTAATAATTATTTGTGACATCTAACGAAATTACAAATAATTACAGATGAATAAGTCAGCTAAGTGAGCGACCTTTTGTTAAACAATTTAGAACTGTAATAATAATATCTGCACATTTTCTGTACTACTCTTTGTTTGCATTACACTTTGAATTGTGCCTATTATACATTTATTAACATTTTAAAAATATTAAAATTCTTGATTCACAGACATTATTTTTGAGGATCTTTGGGAAGATGGCCTAAATGACATTAAGGCAGCCCAATTCAATAGTGTGCTGGCAGATTCGTCTACAGATTCAAGTGTAACAGAGTTGGAGGGTGTGTATTTTCGAATTCTCCACAAAAGTATTCCCAGAAACATCTTCATTGAAGCGGAAGAACTGCCAAATGCCACTGAACCTGGACACTACACTGCCATCAAAAATGGTGAAATGTAAACATATATTGCAAAAAATGTGTTTTAATGATGCATTGTTAATGACCTCTTGTCTTACTTCAGCACTTCAGAAAGCAGATCTTCTCGACTGGAGAGAGAGGTTGGTTGGATTTGGCTCAGACGGTGCAGCTGTTATGGTGGGAAAGCATGGAGGTGTTGCAAAATTGCTGAGGCAGGATTTTCCACACCTTATTAATATCCACTGTTTAGGACATGGATTATAGCTGGCTGCTCTTGATACAATCAATGGCCATGAAAAAATGAAGAGAGTAAGTAATGATACTTAATCTCATTTTGTTTAATCTTTCTCTTATATCAACTGACACAGACTTACAAACATTACCTATCGCAGGTGACAGATACGCTGAAAGGGCTATATAAGCAGTATCATTATTCTCCAAAAGCTCGGAGAGAGTTAAAGGAGGTGGGAAATATGCTAGAACAAAACAAAAGGAAGCCAACTAATTTAGGAGGAACAAGGTGGCCACCCCACTTTGAGAGAGCTCTTAACACAGTGAAGAAAAACTACAGAGAAAATATAAAACACAAAAAGTAAGTAATCATAAATGGAGAGTTGTAAGTAATCATAAATGGAGAGTTGCAGTTGACCAAAAATTAAACATTCTGGGCTATTCCTATTGGTTGTATGATTTTAAATAATGCGAGGTTTGATAAATTGAAAATAAGATAGTACTGTAGCAAATTATAATCAAATTTATTTATTTCCTTTTACCCTTCCTCCTCTGTAGATCTGCAAGTGCTGGCATGATTGGTCGAGCCAAACCATGCCTTTTAGTACTGTTTGTTCGTAAGATAGTACTGTAGTTTAGGTTAAATGTCACTTGAATAAGACTTAAACTGCAGAAAGTTCATTAAACTTAAATAAAGGCCTGACCCTATGATAATAATTATATA
>NC_056575.1:30351743-30353950 GCF_018340385.1 Cyprinus carpio | reverse complement strand
ATTTATAATGTTGACACACATGGAGAACACAGTAGCAAATAAGGCAAGTCTATTTAATATATATAAAGTAAAACAAAGTAATCATAAAATGAACAGTTGACCGTAATTAAACATTCTTGAGCTATTCTATTACATTAAAGGGATTTTTAAATAATGAGGTTTACAAATTGAAACTACTTTTTACATGCCGACAAATTATAACACCATTTATTTTTTTTCCTTTATCTCTTCCTCCTCTGTAATTCCTGGTAAGTGCTGGGACATGATTGGTCGAGCCAAACAATGCCTTTTTAGTAATTATTTGTTTGTAAAATAGTACTGTAGTTTAGGTTTAATGTCACTGAATGAGACTCTTAAACTGCAGAAAGTGAAAACTCCAGGAGGATGGCTCTGACCTCTATGAAACAAACCATTTTGCTCAAGTCCCGGATGATATGGACTGCGACACATGGAGTGGCCACATGTTAAGGTGCTCATAAAATCTTTACTTCCAGGTCTGCAGAATGATGCCTGGAGAGATTTTTTCATGGATGACCACCGTAAAAATTAATACAGAAACCTCTTGCTGATTATTGAACTATTACTAATACTACCTCTATCTACAGCTGCTTGTGAGAGGGGCTTCAGTTCAATGAAGTGAATTAAAAGTCCACTTTACATGGAGTTAATTGGTTAACAGATGTTCAGGAGCAGAGCCACGCCCCAAACGATCACCTGATTTCCTGAAACCTCCATATATCGGGCCACCTCACACCATACTGTTTGTTTCTTTCTCTCGAAGGACAGATAGACTCACCTGGTCTGAACTGCGTTTTGTTCGATTCAATGTCACTGGCGGCACTTGAGGATCACCTCTCATCATCCCGATCACAGTCATTTTCAGAGCAATCGCGTTCGGTCGCACACATTCCGGGCCATGAGTGTCCACGTCCAGGCTCATCTTGGGAGGACTCTGAGCTGTTGGTCTCCACCCTCTCCGTCAGTGGGATCCGCGGGCCGAGATCGCCATCATCGTTTGCGTGGTGGACGCAGAAACGGAATCCTCGCTCTCCTCGCAAGCCGCTTCTCCTGTGCTTCCTCAGCGCTCCCATTGCACGTCTTTCAGAATCCAGAGCTGAGGACAACTGAACCAAGAATCACCTTCAACACGCACTTAAATCCAAGGTATTCAATTCAATTGTGCAGATAACAAACAGTTATTTTCACTGTATTCAAGCCATCCACAAAACTTCTGTCATGACACAATCTTTGAGCCCTCAGCACTTCCCGTACAACCTCCTAGAGTCACTCTCGTCCACACGACGCCATGAGAATTCGCTCCACAGCATCAGACAGCAGCTCCTCTAGCAGGCAAGTAGACTACTACCTCTCTCCCAAAATTCTTCTCTTCTCTATGCTCTGATTTGCTCATAAACTCCCTTTCATCCCATGCCATACTTCAGCTGATTACCTTATCGTGGCTCACGGCCAAAGACATACAAACGGTTAATTGGTTTGTTAAAATTGTTACAGCTGGCTGTGTCAGGATTGGTTATGTATGATAACTAAGCCATGAGGAAATAGCCACATATGCTGTAACTAAACAATAAAACATGTTTAATAATTATCTATAGCTACTTTTTTTAAGTGCCTATCCCCTTGAGACTTTACCTCACGTAAAGTCCTTTTAGAATAGTCACTCGGCGGCCATCATCTCTTTGATAGCCTCTTATGCATGCAAGTGCAGCTCCTATCTCTTAAATGGGAAACATCAAATTCTCCAAAACTGGTGTGACTCCAGGAAATTATTCAATTTCATATTTGAAATCATCAATAAAATGTATTAACTGTATCATTTTGAAAATGGCATTGTTTATTTCTCTTATTTCAGGGCTCAGACAGTGCATGGGTCCACACTGACTGTTTTATAGCAAACTAGCAGCTTCTAAACTGCAGCTGCAGTGATGTGCTGACTTTACTAAGATTAGCGATTGGCTCTTTCGGCTATTTGAGTGGCCATATTGAGCGTTGCATTTTTTTCCCCATTCAAAACTAAAGGAGTGACACGTCTGGGGTATTCTATAGTCTTTGCTCACGCAGACCAGCCGGTCTCCCTCAACCTCCAATTCTATTTCCAAATCTTCTATCCATTCTCTCCCTCCCTCCCCCCTCCCTCCCTGCATCTTGCAACACACCCCACTCACAAACATCCTTTCATCCCAACATCC
>NC_056575.1:30288755-30351582 GCF_018340385.1 Cyprinus carpio | reverse complement strand
AACATCCATTCTTCCACCCTTCCTTCAGCCGTTTACAGCATACGGCTCCCAGCTTTCTAATGATTCAAACAGCTATTTCGGCAGTCCAGGTGCCTCATCCAGTTCCCCAAGGGACCCTACCTCACGTGGGCCAGCCAGGACTCCTCCAACCTCCAATTCCATTCCTCTGGTCTACCATTCCCCTTTCCTCCCTCCATCAATACTTACAGATCCTGCCACAGGTACATACTTAACCATAGCGACACCACCTACTCGGCCAGCTTCAGCAGTCCATCACCTTAAACATCCCTTTAGGTGAACTTGTGGAGCCCCCACAAACACATCTTCTACAGCAGTCCAACCAAGGGTCATTCAGGAGCCCTCTCAACCCTGCTCGAATTTTAAACATCCCTTTAGGTGAACTTGTGGAGCCCCCTCACATCCAGGTTCAGCATGCTCAATTACAGCCCCCCCTTAAACCTCAACACTTCTCCATGCAAACTACATATATCTGCTGCAGCTCCATCCCCTTCAGTAATTCCAATGCCGATAGAAATGCCCTTCAGTAAACATTAACCTTTCCTTAAATCATTGACATAGAGGCTGGCCAATCCTGCATCAGAGAACAACCTCAGTCATCTGGGCTGCCCCTTGTCTAACTACAGGCTCCTTCACACCTGCGTGCTCTGTCACAGAGCCATGCGAGATACTCCTGCCCTCATAACCCTACGACACCAGCAGACTGACTTGCAAAGCACCTCCGCACTCCTANGATATAGTTGANAATTAAAAAACCAACTTATCTTCTCCCCACGATGCTCACATTCCAACCACGGAGCTTGGATCCCCAAAGCTGATACCACTAATGCCAAGTCTTGCCTATCCATCAAGAATCCGGTGAGGCTTCTGGGAAGCAGCCATTACTTCACTGTAAGCCACATTCGATTGCAAAAGCAGCCCTAGGATTTTAGACTCCCTTTCAGAAGCTACGATGGATTCTCGCTAACAACCACACTTCTAACTTCCTCGAAGACTTCTAATCGTTGCACCTTCATCTGCACCACCATAATTAGGATTTTCGCACTAATCTACGTTTTTACTGAACTCTGCCTTCCATTATCAGAATAGAAACCTCAGAGCCTCTCACTTCATCTGAGCTAGACAGATGTATTAAGCATCAGCTACAAGGATTTCTAGGCCACCTTAACAATGTCATCCAGATAATTCCTTAAGGGAAATCCTTCGCGTCAGACATTCTGTCAAAAGCAGCAACCATCCAATGGAAATTTGCCTCTGGTAACAACACCACTCATCATGGGAACAACATTTTGCTACATATCATCTATATCTCATCCCGCCGCATCCAACTGGGTACACTGGAAGCATCACCCCAACACTTCAGCAGTTAATATGGTGGCTGCTGGGTTGATTCAACAGCCTCCCAGAATTCAGTTCCATAATCCAGTCAAGAGCAGTCTCCGCTGGCATTTATGAAATATATCCCACATTCATAAGTAGCAGCCATCCTTTGGGTTTGAATGGTCCGACCTACTCATCCGGCCAGACTATGCAGCAGAAGTCAAAATCCTTTTAAACATGGGGATATCATATTTGCAGTTATGTAATCTTGCTGCATAGGCTCACTTAATCTCTGCTCAACAACAGCCCTTCGAACACCTACAGCACTCATCTCAGTAGTCAATTTTCGGGTCTTCATTTTCCTATTTCAGGCATACAGGCTACCATACCACACAGTGATGCAGCTAGTCAGAATGTTTCCTCGGGATGGAAAAGCCCCCCTCTGTAGTGTGCATGATGGGGGGTGGGCCTCTGGCTCTCCTTCAGCCAGTGGAGGAAGTGAGACGCTGCTGTGATTTCTTTCACAAAGGTGCAGTGCAAGTTGTCGGTCCAGGAGAGGTCCCCTGTGATGTGCACACCCAGGAGCTTGGTGCTGCTCACCTTCCACAGCTCCACCGCTGATGGTCAGAGAACATGCTGAGTGTCCGCTTCCTCCTGAAGTCAACAGCAATCTCCTTCGCCTTCTCCCACGCTCAGAGAGAGATTGTTGTCACTGCACCATCTGGCCAGGCGGAAGCCACCTCGCCCTGTAGTTTGTAAAAGCTTCCTTTCTTATCAACCTAATCTCGCTTCATCCATTCACAACTTAAGATTTCTACGCCATTCCTTCCTAAGATCCACATGTGCATTTCTAAACCTACTTGTGAACTACTCCTATGAACAACCACTGGCTATGATTGCCCAGCTTTCTCTCATTCTCACACATTTGTACTAATAAAGGCTTATGGAAACAAGAACCTGTGTTAGCCATTGAACGCCTGAACTATTTAGTCTCTGCATCGTCTCTGTATGATCAGGCCATCTACATTCCAAGCTCACACTTAACTCAGCTCTTCCCAACTTTGGGGGTCCTAATTGTCTGGCTAAATATATGATGGAGATGGTACTCCCAACCTCTCTGAAGTCTCTCTGAGCCATCAATTCCAGATGCCCTGATCAACCTGACCATCATCCCATTCCCTCGATCCCTTCATCCTCTTTCTGTTCTTCCCCAACACTCTGTTTAACTAACAGTTTCATAGCTTGTTTGTGGTGAGGTCCTAGCTAGCGAAATGGAGTTAATTGGTTAACAGATGTTCAGGAGCAGGGCCACGCCCCAAACGATCACCTGACTTCCCAAAACCTCCATATATCGGGCCACCTCATACCGTACTGTTGTTTCTTTCTCTCGAACCCACCCTTCCCTCCCTTTCTCATCCATTCAGCCAACCTTATCCCACATTCTCTTTCTTCCAGGTTGTATCGGGGGGTCCTAATTGTCTGGCCTAAATATATGATAGAGTTGGTACCCCCACCCTGAGTCTCTCTGAGCCATCAATTCCAGATGCCCTGATCAACCTGACCATCATCCCATTCCCTCGACCCGTTCATCCTCTTTCTACTCTTCCCCAACACTCTGTTTAACTAACAGTTTCATAGCATGTTTGTGGCGTGGTCCTAGCTAGTGAACACCCATTTCTCATAATGGCATATATTAGCCCTTGTCATTAAACTTAAATAAAGTCCCAAAATGCAAATTTCCCCCATTTGAAGACTGTCCCAGACTACCGGTTTGAAATAAAAAACAACTTGATAATGTGGGACAACAAAAAAAGGTTTGAAAGAAAAATAAACTAAAACACATTTTCAACACTTTAATACATATTTTGTATGAATAGATCACAAACATAATTTAACAACAATTAGGAACATTGTCTTATGACAGATTTATGTCTTTGACATTATGCCCTGTCCACAAGAACGTGGGTATTTTCAGAACCGCAGCTTTTTTTACATGGTTTGGCCGTTCGTCCACACACGAACGCAGCACCAGTTCACTGAAACCAAAAATCTCTTAAAACTCTTAACATGGTGAAGATTTTCAACAACTCTGGTTGCAGTGTTATCGTTTAGACGAGGAGTTTTTGGCTTGTGACGTCGGAGCATGTACTGTTATCTCCGCCTACTGAAAAACTTTTTCAGGCTTCTGATTGGCCAACATGGCTTTACGGTTGAGATTATATCGCCACCTGTTGGCCTGGCATGCTCTTGACAGTGCTTCATAGCATGCTTTTGCATTTTCATGTGGACGGAGATTTTTTTTTAAATGGAAGATGGAAAAAATACCTGTGTACGTTCATACAATTCCTTAATCTAGTCAGAATCCTATGTCACTCACCTTGTCATGCAATTCCCAGTGGAGCTTCTTGATTGACAAGTGCCCCGCTCCTTTCTGTGCAATCACCCCCATGGAGTCATGTGATTTCAGCACTTAACATCCATGCTAAAATTAAAGTAAAAGTCCTGTTGACTAAATTTAGTTAGAACAGGAAATGGAGTTTAGGTGTCCCAGATGACCGAATTCACTTCAGAGAGCCACTTTCAATTATCTCCATGCAAAAGCTCGGCCCATTATAGAGAGATCCTTTGGCAGTCTGAAAACCCGGTGGTGCTCCCTCTTTTAAAAAGCCCTTCAGAATATAATTGCTATAATTAAATGTTCATGTGTGTTTGGACCCATTTGAGAGTAGATTGCAATATTAATGTAATTGTTTGTTAGCATGAATTAATCTTTAAAAACAACAACAACAAAAAAAACAGCTTCTCTACAATTGTTTTCTAAAATTGAAAGTAGTCTCTCCTCCCTGACTTCTTCCCTTCTCATTGTCTCCTCTGTCCTCTAGTGATGCAAAGTCCGATTCATTTGCACGAACCGGTTCTTTTTAGACAGATCGGCTCACTGAACCAGTTCAAAAAGCCGATTCATCAGTTCTTGACGTCATCAAGCAATGATGTCATTAAGCATTTCTTTTCTAACAACTCAGTGCCATGTTGTATCAATGAAACATTCAAAAAGTATAAAGAAAGAATAAACCTTTCTTATAAACTGCTTGATTTCGCTTAACTTAAAATTTGATCTGCATTAGGGCTGCACGATGTATCGTTACAGCACCTAAAAGAGGAGGAGGCAAATGCAGGCAATCAGAGGAAGTTTATTGATATGCAGGGCAAAGCATATATTTTTTTTTGTTTGATTCAAAATAATTTGGTTATTTAAAAAAATCTATATTTTCCTGATATAAAGTAATTAATTCTGATTTAAAGGTTATTAAAAAAAACTATTTACAAATCACACGTTTGTTGCTTCACGTTTTTGACACGCAGTCTCTTGCGTGCGCATGGTGAAATTAAAGAGGAACGGGAGAAAAGCACCAAAATGGACGATTTGGTCACCAAAAGAAACACATTGTCAGTTATTTGGAAATATTTTAGCTACAGAAAGGATGATGTTGACCAAAAACAGGCACTTTGTCTGGAGTGCCATACAGTTTTTACCACAACACGCGGAAACACAACTAATTTGTTATTGTTTTATATTACTTATTATTTCTGTTAACTGCACCATGCATTGTCATAAATGTCATATGGGATATATTCACATCAAATTTTATTTAATAGACAAAAAATAAATCCACTAAAAGATTAAAATAAAAAAACTTAGGAAATCACTGAAACTTGTCCTTTGTGCAATTATGTATATACCAGTTTTTCATATAAATACAAAATAAAAACCATATAGTTAATTTTTACCATGGTATTGATGTGCTACATATGTATGGTTTTAACAAGTATATTGCGAAAAGCAAAAAAAACACTTACAGAGTGTGCGCATACATTACGTGATGGTGATGGTCTAGACTAGTGTGCATTCGCATTTATAGTGCGTTCTTTCACTGGAAATTTAGAATTATCACATTTTTCAAGATATGGGGCAGAAAATGTATAGATTTATATATATAGCTTATAGTTACTATCCACCGCAGTGACGGTTTCACTCAAAAGTCAGCATAATTACAAATGTGATCTTGTTTTGTGCAGACAGATTGTATAAAATCAATAAGTTAATATTAAGAGACTTACGTTTTTAAGACACAATATTCCCCGTTTGTTGCTCTATTTTTAAAAAACAAACAAGTATTCCAAACACAAGCGTCTCTGAGCAACATGATAGTGTTTCGGGCTCCTGAATGAATCAACCATTTAAATGATTTGGGTCAATCCCAATGACTCGCTTGACCACACCTACGATGCTACCGCTAGTTTCTCATGCAGGGTTCTCTTTTATTACTCTTAGGTGTATATAACATGGTTATATTTGCACATACCCAGGAAAAATAAATGATTGTTTGTGTTGTACGCAAGAACTCTTTAAGACAATATAGACACTTTATATCGTGGATGGGGGGGGGTAAACCTAGTTTATATGTACTTAGGCGAAGTCTATCATAATTACACGCGTAACCCGCACAGCCAATACACTGGTAACGTATATGGGTAACCAAAGCAAATTTGACAAGAGCAGAAAAAGGAGAACAAAGTGATGGTAAAAATGAGCAGAGTTGGGGTTATTGAATAATCTTAGTAGGTTATCCAAATATAGCTGCAAGCAGCGATGGCGGGCCCGACAAGTGTTATTATTGATTACAAAACCCCACCCACAAGCATAGATAGAAAGGAAAATAATAAATAATATAAATATTAAAAACATAACATTACATAAAGAATTATAAAATGATGAATAAATGATGACTGATGTAGTAAAAAATTGGTGTGATTATATGAATCAATATGTCAACTACAAGAATGACTATTGATTATATAAAGTACATTTGTTTGCACGTTTGCAGATGGTTGCTCTCTTGAAGTAACACACACCACAGGTTGCTGATGAAAATCCCTAAAATGCATCACATTTCAATGACCGTGAATGTTGATTGCATATTTCTTTGTTTTTATTTATGTAATGACATCCAATTCTTGGTGTAAGTGTATAATACTTTGTATTATTTTCATCCAGATTACCATTTCACTAAAATCCTTACAAGTTACGGTAGCAATGATTTTGTTATGGAGATATGTTGTGATGTTGATCCAAATGGCCCAGGGTTAAAAAGTGTGTGTGTATATATATTCCCCACAGATGTTCTCTCAGATGGCCACGCTGTTGGGATTCTGTCTGGAGACAGATACCAATAGGGCAGTTTCAGTTTTTCATTTCGGCTCTTGATGATGTTGGTCACTTCAACTAGTTTCTTGCGGAAAGTCGTAGTGGCCTCCATGACTGGTTGCTCAGTGAAGTATTTATCTGGATACACACCTAAAAACAGCTGGGGAAGATTTGGACAAAATACTATGTTTTCTTTGTTTTGTGTTTTAAGTATATTCAAACTAGTTTATGAATAATCAGGTCCTCAAACCTCTCCGTCCTGGAACTGACTGAGGGCCCAGACTGCTCCTACATGCCAACTGGCACGTCCACGGTCCGGCAGACTCTCCATGATGTACTTCATATCCACCTGGCCCTTCTGTGTGGGAGGAGGCTTCCTCATGGTGGAAGGACTGTTGGGGACCCAGGCAAACCAGTCAAACTGGAACACAGGACAGGCACACAGGTATCAGCCAACAGATACTAACCCAGGCATAGTTTAGATTCATCCAGAAAAGAGTGCTTCATCCCACCTGTCCGAAGTTAACAGCAGCATGTTGTGCTGAAGCTGTGAAAATCACAACAGTCAGGTACTCGACCAACTGCTCCCGAGTTTTCCAGGAGATCTGGAAATTTCTGTGAACATTGGTAACATTTTGAGATATATGCAATGAAATGTGACTTTGTACGGCAGGCAAACACAATGCATATGCAATCATAAGAAACATGCACACTTGTAGTTAATCGAGTCCTGTACTCACCACCATTCTGGGGACAGTTCTTCATACCGGAGGAGCAGACATCTTGAACAAATGCCTGGATCTCTCCTCGTCCTCCTCCTGAACGGACTCATCACTGCCGTAGTAGATCCTGACCACATCAGAAACAAAAACTGGAGGAAGATCACGAGCAACGATGAATCAGCAAATTCTAAAATAATTACTAATTTACTTCATTGTCATTCAATCTCAGCAGTAGCATTTGAAAACATCTGTACATTTTTGTGTATTTTATCAGTTACCTTCTCACGGCCTCCCAGACCATCATGCCATCATCTCTGTAGTAGTAGTGGGGCAGCTCGTCCTTGTTTTCCACTCCTCGAGCTTTCACGGACTCAGGGAAGAGCACATGGACTTGTAGGTTAAAGTCTTCATGGCCTTATGAATCACTTCAACAACTGCGATCCCACCGGTGCCGTTAGCCTTCGAGGTAGGACACTAGTGATTATTTTTTCTGTCTCAGATTACATTTTGTAAATGCTTGTTTAAAGTTGAAGTGAATGTGAAGCCAGAGCCTACATCTAGAAGGGGTGCTGGGAAAAATCAATGCAGCATAACATTATATTCAAGTCTAATGGGGTTTTGTTGTAGCACCTCTACATATTAATACTTAATTTACATCAGTACCATGTGAAAAGTCAAATTGTTATCCCTTAAAACTTATGTTTAACTCCATCTCCCATAATGCTGTACTGGACTCTGTGTGGTTTCCTGCTTTCTTCATGTCTGGTCAGTGCACAAGGAGGAAGGAAGTATAGATCAGGAGGTTTTTATCCATGGACTTGTTTTGAATCTCAATCACAAGCCTGTTGTGAATATTTTCATCTCTGGCATCACCAAAGTGTTCGTTAGCTTGTGGAGGCAAGGAATATATTCCTATATTTGAGCCTCAGGTGGAATCGTTTATATTCTTGAATAACGTTAACTTTGGGTACAGTATTGTGGCTTATGATAATATAACAGAAAAGCTGTGGTTCCTAACAAGGTAGTGTTTAGGCAGGGGTAAAGATAATCTTCAGACCTTAAAGTCATGTGAGCGAAGCAGATAAACATGAACAGAAAAGCTGTGGTTCCTAACAAGGTAGTGTTTATGCAGGGTTAAAGATACCTTCTCAAAGACCCCAGATTCACTGATGAGTTTTTCACGAGCTGCAGTGTTGATGGCAATGGTGTAACGGACATGAGGTATCAGCAACTGTGAGGAGAAAAATGAAGCATTTAAAAATAACAGGCACTCTAGGTCACTCGTTTCAGTGTTTGTCCCACAGATAAGGGGCTTCATGCCTAAATCATTGTAACACCTGCCCTGAGTGCCTTGTTGCTTTTATAGCAAGAGCAATACGATAAAGGAATGTATTTTACAATGAGTTGAACACACTTCATCCAATCAGAATTCAGAAGTAATTCTGAAACTGGAAAATGTATGTTGCATGTTATACCCTTGAGATACTTAAGTCAATTTCTTTAACAAAGGGCACAAAAACCATGATTGAATCCTGGAAAGACAAGAACTTGTGTGTAATCTAGTGCTGTAAACACACAGGCACTAAATGGGTTAACACATGCTTTTTAATAATAGCGTATACCAGTAAACCTGAGTATCACAAAACCTTAGTCAATCTTGTTGCGTGATTCATGGTAATAATCTCCTCGCATAAATAAAAGGGAAACTCCTCCTAAAAAAATAACTGCATCCATGCGTTGTCAATCACTAACGTTTCACTGCATGTGTTTCGTAAATCCTGACAATACATTTTTAACACCAAAAGAGTTAGTAAATCTACCTCTAAATCTCCCAGCAATGAAAGCGTTAAAGGAAGCTACCTTGTATACTGGATGGACTGCAGAGAGCTGTCTGTACATGGCGATGGCAAAAACCTCAGAGGTCAGATGCGTCCTGAGAAGGTGTGTGACCAGCTGGTGTACGTTGAAGTCGGAGCATTTCACCCACATCTTGGCCAGCATCCAGTCGTACTGACCATCGCTCGGGAGAAAGACCTCTGCGGCGGTCTGACGGCTGAGCTGTTTCAGAGAGCAAAGACAGTATTTGGTAAAAACCCCAAGGCTTCGTTCAAGCACCAAGTTTTTTTAAGTACTGTTTTTCCTTCATTATTTCTGCAGGCACCTGAATAGCAATCGGCAGGATTTTCATTCTGGCTGTTCTTGTACAGCAGGCAGAAGGGAGCAGCCAAATACTGCTGGGTCTCTGGGGTCTGTGGCATTGGCTTGCACTCCCTCCAGTATTGCATAGTCTGCTATGTAGATGTTTCCTGCCTGTAACAGAGACACGTTTAGTATAGGACACTGGAGAATTTCTATTCTATTCACATCAGAATTGACCACTGCTACAGCTTTCTTTGTGACACATCATCTAAAATTGATCTGCATATTCACTGCTTGTCCTCCAAACACCTGCATATTCACTGCTTGTCCTCCAAAAGCTTCACATTTTATTTGACCCGTACGTGTTTGTTTTGTGTTTTTTCTACTGACCTTTAATTCCTCCTGTAGTGTGAGACCTCTATCCAGGGAGCTTTCCACCATCTCCTGTGTGACTGCAAAGCTGTCTGGAAGATTCCTGCACTTACTGATGGGAAAACATCACAGGATTGCAGCCGTTTTCAAGAACTGATAGCCAAACATTAAGTCCTCGTTCCAGTTCTGCATCACATGCTCTGTCAAAGAGAATAATAGAGTCAGCCGCCAGTGAGTTCAGGAGTGTGTGTGTCTCAGTCTGATTGCATTTACACTCAATCAGAAAAGCGAGTATAAATAAAGGAAGAAATGATTCAAACCTGAGAAAAGCGAGTATAAATAAAGGAAGAAATGATTCAAACCTGACACAGTGTTCTTTGATTTTCACAAAAACTTTTCTGAAATCTGCAATATCGGTCCAAGAGGACTGGAACAACTTCATAAATCCATTAAGACCAAGGTTGGCAATCCTGAAAGAGAAGATCATGGCAAGAACAAATCAACTGAATGCTCATAATGTCTGGTTCAGTTTCAGATTTATTTTGAGATATTTCCTAGCAATAGTCACAGGAAATCAATAGCATGCATAGCTGTTGGTGATACGTGCAAAGAGATGAACGCAAACCTACGCTTCAAGGAAATTCAAAGAGAAGTCCACAGATTTTGCCGTTTCAAAACTGCATGTCCACAGGAAGTTCAGTGCTTGTGTTGGCATCGATGCTCAGCGGGAAACCAGTGCGCCACTCCTTCCACCTTCAAGAAACAGCAAAATTCATCTTTCAGTTGTTTTATGAGAATTATTGTAGGTGATATGAAAAGTTATTATTCCCCCACAACACGAGGCTCGTGTAGGAGCCATGCTTATTTAATTTTTATAAACTGGTTGGTTTAAAAATCCTTTGGTTATCGTGTTGTTAATGTTGTGAGTCGTCGCCAGTCAAAGGTGAGAGGGGTTAAAAAGGATATTCCACCCCCTGACAGCAAGGGGGCGCTGGTGCGAGAACAAACAGTCCCTTTGACCGTGCACATGGAGGCAGGATGGTATGGTGTAACACATTAACAACTGATTAAATATCTGTTGAATGTTTACACAGGATTGTAACTGTGTCATCAAACCTGAACAGTCGCTGTCTGGATTCCAGCTCCATGCGCCTGTACTCTTTCATATCATCATCCTGAGGCAATCGACCTAAATGCACAAGCACAGATACATGCATAATTATACACACACAACAGTATTTGTGACACGCTTCATTCAGTCGAGATGGGACTCACCCTTGCCATCTCGAAGAACCACTTCCTGTTCATTGGCTATCCAGCGATAACAGGGGAACTGGAGGCGCTCTCCAGACGGAGTCGTCACATTGATGCATCTGCAGTACCACTGATTATTGAACAAGAGTTTTCTCCTTCTCTCAAGGATGCACGTCACCAGCACTATGTCTCCAAGGATCTCCTTCACGCTGACGTCCACAGATACCACCTTTAACGACAGCTTCTGTTAGCCATAACTGAATCACACGGCTTGAGCGCAAACATTAACTGAAGAATCATGTGCGATGAATCCAGAAATACCACCCTAATAATCACTGGATTGGTGATATAAACATGTATTTAACATTGAGTATCTGACCGAGGGATCTAAATCACTGTGAATAAAGTGGACGAGTGAGGAAGTGTGTGGAAGCTTTGAGAGGGAAAAATGGGCACAATAATAACGCAATATTAATAATAATAATGCAATAAGCCCCAAGAAGCCGTGGTTTACAGTGAATTTATAACAGCTAAGGGGCGCTGCTAGGAATGACACGAAGCATTTATAAAACAGTTATTCCATATACGTTTCACAAAATAAAACAAAACAAATAATACAAAGCAAATAAAATGTAATGATATGATATTAATAAAAACAGTATTCTTCCGCCAAACAATGTAGTTCCTCAGAAACGCTTGTGGTTTCAACAAAGTGGTTTCGAACGCAGCTCAGCCAATCAGAATCAATAAAACAGCTTCGAACGCAGCTCAGCCAATCAGAATCAAGGACCGGAAACTATCCGCTTTATAAAGTTACTTTTAAAAGTAATGCATTACAATGTAGTGACGAATTACGTAACTTAGTTACTTTTTATGGAAAGTAATGCGCAACGCTACTTTTGCGTTACTTTTTCTCATCTGCCTTGGCCTCATTCAGAAAATAAACACAAATGTTACGTTTATCTAAAGTCATTTTTGTTTATTAGAATGGTTGATCATCGAAGCACAGCAGCAAAGATACTGGTTAATAAAGTGGAACTGAATACACATTTGTGTATTTAACATGTTTGCGTCATGTCCTGACGCATGATGTCCTTCATTTTGAGGAATACTGAATCTGTTTTTGTGAGAATGTGACGAGTGAGTACATGCTGACATTAGTCTAGAACTACAGTATCATCACGTTCACACAGCGCATCTGAACTCACTCCGGATTCCTCTCAACATGAGCACAGGAGAGCTGTCTATCAATACATGCAAAACAAAGTAACTGGCCTTACTTATTTGAAAAGTAACTTCATTGTAAATTAAAGAGTAATGTGTTATGATAGTGCATGATTTGCTGACATGACTTCTCACTTTTTGTAAGGAAACAAAAGTCTTAAATAACAGCCACAATTAAATGAGAGTGATAAAACATATCTGATAAGCATTAGACATCAATAAATGAATGGAATAACTTCATGTTTAAATAGTGAACCGTCTGTACTGTTCAACACATGACATATGTGTTCCCACTGAATCTGCAAGGAGAAAAACTGTTCTTACCGATCCTCTTGCAAAACGGTCAAAGAAGGATTTGTCCAGTAGAGTCCGGTCACTGCATCTCTCCGAGCCCACCAGCGTCAGGGAAACCTTATCATTTGTCCCAGCAAACTCCTGACTGCCAGTCGTCACAGACAACCGTGTACGAGAACATCCTGCTCATATGTGAACACTAATACAACACACTAGTTAGTGGATGATGTCCGTGTAGTGCTCAATTCTGACCCCCCCTGCTAGATTATTAACCCCCCCAGCCCTAGTATTTAGTAGGTTTAGGAGTAGGTTTGGGGGAGGGGTTAGGATTAGGGGGTAGGGGTTAGGATAGGCAATCAGGTAGCGATTTGAAAGAGGGGGGTAATAATTTGGCAGGGGGTCAAAATTGGGCACAACACCGGTCCGCGCACGAATCGTTCTATTTAAGCGGTTCTTAGTGAACTGGTTGAACCAGTTCACCAATTCGGACTGAATCGTTTGAAGCAGTTCGCATCTCCAGTAAGCACTAACCCACAAACTACTTAAATTAATCACTTTTTAACGTGGCCAACACTCCCTCTGAGTCGAAACCAATACCCCGGAGTAATTAAAACAGTAGCTACACTGAGTGAACTGCTTGAACCGGTTGTATCGGTTCTCGGATCACCGTTACTCTCAACCGAGCACCGTTTCAAGAGGACAAACGCATGTTATCCAAGTATTTTATTAAACACCACAAAGTGTGATGATATAAATACATTGTATTTTATTTAGTTAGTTTTTGTCTGTTATAGGCGGTTAATCAGTTCCTTATATTTATGGGCAGTTATAGGCCAAAGGGGTTTGTCAGGAATGTTGGACCATAATTAAGACTAACTATGTTTATTAGGAATAAGGGATAATTTATGAAATACCTTTACTTTAATTGTAGTTAATGTTGACACATTTTACAAACTGAGTTTGTAGTCAATAGAACATTAACATGAGGATTATGAATAGTACGTGGATTATGGTTTCTGCACTGATTTATTTACTTTATATCTTCAATACTTAAATCCTGGTATGCACATCACCGACTGTTACTGTATTTGGGTGCTTATTGCAAAACTTAATTGTAAACTTTGATGTTGTAACTGACTGAAGTCATGATTACTGACTATATATTTGAATGTGTATTTTCCTCTCGGTGTTGTCCCGAAATCCCCTTCATGTGCACGCATGTCACACAGTTAAACGCAGCGCTTGCAGTTAAACCTTCAGCGGTTTATTATAAGCCTTTTATCGATCGTTTTTTTCCACAGTTGGCACCAAGAACGAACATAGAAGCGTTGTCTGATTAACAAGCAGCTAACGGATGCAAAAACGCCGACTGGAGAAGGTCGTCAACGGAATTAAACCGCATTTTCCAAAGTAAAAGTTTTACACTGAAATTATTAACTGCACCAACTTTATCATCTCGCAACGCTCTACCCATAAAACCTGCTTTTCATTGTCATTTGAATTGATATTTAATCACATTTAGTTTGTTAAACTAGGATGAATTTAGTTAGAATTTAGTTCACGTAAAATAATATTTATTATTAATAATAATAATAAAGGTATTATTATTATCACGCAATATTTATTGTACGATCAGTATTTATTATTTGACAGTGCCTTTGAATCTTGCCCTACAGACTGTGTGTGCAAAAACATTTGACTGTAGCTTCAACAGGACAGGTTTGGTGGGGGGTGTGTGACCACAGGAACCAGTTGAGTCCTCTGCACAATCTGACTTTGCTGCAGCCTGGAATTGAACTGCTGGTTTCGTCTGGTCAGAGGAGAACTGTCCCCCCGACTGAGCCTGGTTTCTCCCAGGTTTTTTCTCCATTCTGTCACTGATGGAGTTTTGGTTCCTTGCCGCTGTCGCCTCTGGCTTGCTTAGTTGGGGACACTTCATTTACAGCGATATCGTTTGACTTGATTGCAAATTGTTGCACAGATACTATTTAAAACTGAACTGAGCTGCATGATGACATCACTGAATTCAATGATGAACTGCCTTTAACTGTCATTTTGCATTATTGACACACTGTTTTCCTAATTAATGTTGTTCAGGTTTGAGTGCTTTTGACACAATCTTTTTTTGTTTAATGCGCTATATAAATAAAGGTGACTTGACTTGACAGAGAAACCAAATTTATACTCATTTTGAGACTAGACAAATACAACCAGCAGAGTGTGCAAAACCTTTGACTCTGTAAGCTTTCACCCAGGACAGGTTTAGTGGGGGCGATTGTGATTTCACCAGCACTAATATTGAACCTGTGGAAATTATACTTCCCCCCACTACTACAGGTTTTAGAAGGTCACAGAGGAAACCAATTTATGATGCTTAATGTCACATCATAGGCCCTACAGAACTGTGGTGTGCAAAAACATTTGACTGTAGCTTCCCCAGGACAGGTTTAATAAGGTGGGAGTGTGCTTTTCACAGCACTAAAGAGTGCACCTGTGGACATTATAGCTCCCCACCCATCTAGAATCACAGGTTATAGCAAGGGTCACAGAGAAAGAACCAAATTTATGCGTGATGCTCACATACTTGGCCCGACAGACTGTTAATGTGTGCAAAAAACATTTGCCTTTAGCTTCCCACACGACAAGTTAAATGGGGGGAGTTGTGGGATTTTCACAGAGCACTACTCATTGTCACATGGTGGAAATTATCCCCCCCGCACGTAATGCAGGTTAAAAAGGTCTCATTGAAACCACAATTTATTTTGCTGATGTTCACATCTATCGCCCCTACAGACTGGTGGTGTGGGCAACAAACATTTGACTGTAGCTTCAATCAACTAGGCCAGGTTTGGTGGGTGGAGAGTGGTGATTTCCACAGCACTAATATTGCAAACCTGTGGAATATACTCCCCCCACTAATGACAATTTTAAAAAGGTCACAGTGCAACCAAAGTTTAATGGTGAGGTCTATATCTGGCCCCTACCAGACTGTGTGGTTCAAAAAACATTTGAATGTAGCTTCCACAGAGACATTTTTAATGGGGGTAGTGTATTTTTCACATGCCCTAATATCGGACATTGTGCAGATTATACCACCCCCCAATCGCCCCCCCCACTAATACAGGTTAAAAAAGGTCAACAGTGAAACAAATTTTTTTATTTTTTTTTTATGCTGATGTCCGCATCTGGCCCTACCGACTTTGTTGTGGCAAAACAACATTTGACTGGTGCTTCAAACAGGACAGGTTTGGTGGGGTTAAGTGTGATTTTCACAAGCCACTACATCTTGCACCATGTTGAAATATATAACTCCCCCCACTAATACCGGCAGTTAAAAAGGTCAACAGTTGCAACCACATTTATGCTGATGTCTCACATCTTGTCCCTACCGACTGTAGTTGCAACAACATTTGACTGTAGCTTCCACAGGGGCAGGTTGAATGGGAGTGAGTGTGATTTCACACGCACTACTATTTGCACCGTTGCAAAAATTACACCCCCACCCAACCGCGAACCTCCACTAATAACAGGTTAAAACAGGTCCCAATTGACAACCAAATTTATGCTGATGTCACAATCTTGCCCTACAGACTGTGTGTGCAAAAACATTTAACTGGGTAGCTGCAACAGGACAGGGTTGGGTGTGGGGGAGAGATGCCTTGTATTGCAATGCTGTGTTAACGTCTTGTCATTAGGAGAACTCTGCCCCCGTAAGGACGAGCCGACTGAGCCTGTTTGCTCGACCAAGGTTTTTTCTCTATCGGCTTTTTCTCCATGTCTGTCACCGATGGGACGTTTTTTGGGGTTCTTGCCGCTGTCACTGCGCCATCTAGGCCCTTGCCTTTAGTATTGGGACGCTTCAATTAGCTACAGCGATAAGGTATCATTGACTTGATTGCAAAAATGAGTTTTGCACGAAAGTACTATGGGGTTAACCTGAAGGGGGGGGTTTGAGTATATGACATCACTGAAGTGTGGTTGTTTGGTTCAATGAGGAACTGGGCTTTAAACTGTCCTGGTTTGCATTATGACACAGGCAAAAAAACTGTTTTCCGACATTAATGTTGTTAAGGTGGGTTGCTTTGACACAATCCGTTTGTTTGTTTGGTTTATAATGCATTATCTAAAATAACGAGTGACTTAGACAGAAGAAGAGAATTATACTAATTTTTTGACTGTATTTTGTGACAAGATGTACCAGCTGGTCTTGAGCAAGGGGTGGGGCTGGATAAAGTGTGTTACCTTTTGATGTAGTATGTGTGCGGTGTGGTTTGTTGGTAAAAGCGGTGGGGTGGTAGGGGCTAGGTGGGGGTGGCAGGCTGTCGAGTGTTAGCAAAAAGAGAACTCATTCGGGGTGGTGCTGTGTGCTTGTTGGTTTCGGGGTGGGTGTTGTTTGGGGTACTGAGGGTAGGGGCGGGGCGCGGTTGGTGTGTGTGCCAAGGGGGTTGCGGGTGGGGGGTGGGGTGCGGGGGTGCGCAAGGCTCTCGGGGTGGTTTCCAGGTGGGGGGGGTTGGGTGTGTGTTGTGTGGGTGGGTGAGTTAGGGGGGGGGTCAGAACAACGCTTTACAGGCCAGCCTGGTCAACACAAGTTAGTATTTTGACCTTAGTTTATGGGCATGTGGTCCCCCGTTTTTTAAGCTACTTAAGAAGCAAAATTGACTCTATTTTGGCGTGTACACTGTGAGGCGCAGGCAGGAGTGCTTGTAGTGAGCACAAAAAACATGTGCAAGAGTTAACTGATTTCATTCTTCTTTTGCTTTAAAAATTTTTTTTATGTAGCTTTGTCTGTTACATTTACGGAGTTTACTTTGTCCTTCAAAGCTGGAGAAGGAGCAAAAGAGAAATCAATTAGTTGTTGGTGGGCTGTCTTACGGCGTGGTTCTCTGCTTGTCCAGGTGAGGCTCGCCTCTTAATGTGGACCATGTTCAGGTTCCTTTTTATTTTATTACAAGCCATGCCTGAAAATGAAACTTGGTCAAAAGAACAAATGCTTCAATTCAAAGTCTGGGTTGATTTCACCCAAATTGGATTTATGAAGTTCAAACATTGGTTATTGTGTAGTCTCAAAATTAATATACACTGTCCTGAAAACATGGCATCTATTTTGTTATTTGATAAATTGTCAATTTCTGCTTTAAATACCATATTATTTTTATTATTTTATTAAAGTTGTAAAAGAAATCTCCACTGTAGTTGTTTACCTCAACAACATAACTACAGGATTAAGTGGGGAGGGGTAGTGGTGGGTGAGAGAAAGTGGTGTGCAGAGAAACTGAGAAATTTCCTATATTTGGGGCGGTGGTGGTGTGGTAGGCGAGTGTGTGTGAGGGGTATAACAATGTTTGCTGGTGACTTGTAGTGGTTTAGGGGGTTGCGTGTGGACGAAATTTGGTTATGTTTAGGAGAGTGTGGGCGGGTTTGAGAGTGAGGAATTGGGGGGACGCTAGGCTGGAGATGTTGTGGTATGTGGGGAGTGTTGTGTAAGGTGTGTGGGGGTGGGTGTTAGTGTGGGTGGAGTAGAGTGGATGGAGTGGGGTCTAGGTGCGAGGTGGTTTGAGGTTGCGTCGGTTTGGGGTGGGGGGTTTGTGGTTTGGGGCGAAAAATCAAACATTATTACCATTTTTACCTCAACCTTATTACATATTACATAGATAGAAAGTTAGTAAATTTTTAGAGAAACCGAGAATTTTCCAAGTGGGTGTCTTATTTATTTCAGTAGCTATATGTAGGCTACAGAGTTAGGCCACATACATTGACTTATTTGCGTAGGCCGCTGCCAACTTATGAACACTGACCGCCACAAAATAGGGAAAGATAGGTCCTGTCAATTTAATCGCAGTTCTATAGCCTACCTGAGGTAAGTAGAACACCCGGATTTAAGGGAGTCTGCTTTGTTTGTACTATTTGTTCTTTATTGTAAATATTGTAGAGATGTAAATGAATTATATAAAAAGAATAATTAACAAATTCAGAAAAGAAATATTAAGGAGATGATATCTTTTGTAACATTTTGTGCGTATGCACAATGACATTAGCACAATTACTATTCTTATTATTATTATTATTATTATCTTCTATTATATAGTATAAGCAATCATTATCAATAACTGACTATTATTATTTGTAAAATATGTAATTTAGTCAGCAGTTTTTTTTTTTTTTTTTTTTTTTTTTTTTAAAAAAGGGTTCATCGTGTTGTATGGGTTATTTTTGGATAACACCAAATTTGTCTTGTCTTTTTCTAATCTGAAAAACTGTATTTTGCCATACAATGAACATAAATTTTTAGTCCATGTACACTTATTGCTGGTGAAACTAGTGTATAGATCATCCACTCGTCTCATTTCCTCTTCTTACTTCCTCAGATAAAAGTGAAGGGATGAACCGGATCTGAATGCGACCTATTGATGCTGTATGGTGTCATTCATTTCCACTTGAAATGTGGCGCCGTGCAGGTGACCTTCCTATGAAAAATACAGCTTGTCTATCGCCGTGGGTTAGTGAGGAGGCTGAGTAAATGAAGACCAAACTTTCATTTTGGGGTGAACATTGTCCTTTTTAAGGAATTTACAAAGGACAAAACAGGAGAGATACTATACAGAACAGTATAAACTACAACAAACTATACAGAACAACAAAGTGTGTGTATCTATACTAACATGTTTCTACCACTGAAATGAAACTATTTACAGTCCAGCACTTTTTTTCTGCCCAATTTTATGTGCTGCTATGCATGGCAGGATGAAAGTCTTTGCCTTTATTGCTTGGAATGCAGCTGCAGTGAAAACCCCCTTAAGCAGACAGCACAGCGCATCTAAATATATAGAAATACACACGTGAACATGAAATACAAGACAGCAATGCAATCCAAAACTCTTCTAAATCAGTTAGATACAAGAAAAAAAGAAAGGTTACTTACCCAGTCTGTGTCGATTTTTGTTTCCCCACAGAAGTAGCAGAGGTCCTTAAGGTCATCTAGTCCAGTGGTTGTCAACCACATTCCTGGAGGACCCACCAACACTGCACATTTGCATGTACCTTTGTCTGACACACCCATACAAGTCTTGTGAGTTTCTAATTAATGAGAAGGGACCTGAACAGGTGTGTTGATAAGGAGACATGCAAAATGTGCAGTGTTGGTGGTCTCCCAGGAATGTGGTTGAGAACCACTGATCTAGTCAACAGTCATTTTACAGTTGCAAATATGTTTAGTTTACATGCTAATCATTAATCTAATAATAGAAAGATTGCAATTCCAGATTTCTTACCTGTGTTTTTTAAATCTCCCATTATGCTACATTATCATCAAATATTGGATTCTATCTTTTTGTCAACTTGTTTGCTTTCATTTAGGACTGGTTTTGTATTTATTTTTTGGTCATGTTGTTCGAATGCCCCATTAATCATAAAGGCAATATGAAAATTTTCCAAAAAAATGAGACATGATGTGTGAGCCAAGTCAGTAGGTTTCAGTCCAGTGTAATAACATTAAATAGTATTTTCAGGAAAAAGAAAATCCTTTTGACCCGAACACAAGAGATAAGTTATAATAAACATAATAACTTTATATTTATTATTTTAAGTATTCAAGCATGACAGCAATGGTATTGTACTTTTGAAATCAGCAGTAGGGTCATCAAATTATTTAAATAGAAAAATAAAGGTTTTGTTTGGGTCATACTGAATGGCAGTTTTGTCAAAGTAATTTTAATACTCATTTCAACCATAAACAGTGTGTACAGTACAGTACTCGGTGAACTCAAACAACGTTCTTCCAGGACAAAGACGCAACAAAACAAACAAAATTAAACAAAGTAATAGGAGATTAGACAAAATTTACTAGAACATAAAAGGACTATACGATAGAACAACATTAATGAGACCAGTACACAAACGCAGAGGCACTGTCAAATAATAAATACTGATCGTACAATAAATATTGCATGATAATAATAATAATAATACCTTAGATATTATTAAATTCAAGGCATTGATGTTTGCATACAAAACCACCACTGGCTCTGCACCCCTTTACCTAAATTAATTACTTCAGACTTATGTGCCCTCTAGAAGCTTGTGTTCTGCAAGTGAACATCGCTTGATTGTGCCATCCCAAAGAAGCACAAAGTCACTTTTACGGAACTTTAAATGAAATGTTCCCTCCTGGTGGAATGACCTGCCCAACTCAATCCGAGTCCTTACCCATCTTCAAGAATCGGCTTAAAACACATCTCTTCCATCTTTATTTCACCCTCTAACTCTAGCACTCTCTATTCTAATTCTATTCTTTAAAAACAAAACAAAAATCTAACTAGCTTTCTAATCTTTTTGGATACTATCTGTTTTCTTTTCATATATATATAAACTCTAACACTAGCTTGCTCTATTCTTTTTCTATTCTATCTGTTTTCTTTTTATTTATTATATTATTTAAAAGCCCTTGCTATGTATACTGTGTTTAGGCTAACTGAGACTTGTTTTAGCACTTATATATCATTGCTCTTTTGTTGTTTTTGATTGCTTCAGTTGTCCTCATTTGTAAGTCACTTTGGATAAAAGCGTCTGATAAATGACTAAATGTGAATGTAATAATAAATATTATTTTTCGAGAACTAAATTCTAACTAAATTCATCCTAGTTTAACAAACTAAATATGATTAAATATCAGTTTAAATGACAATGAAAAGCAGGTTTTATGGGAAGAGCATTGCGAGATGATAAAGTTGGTGCAGTTAATAATTTCAGTGTAAAACTTTTACTTTGGAATTGCGGTTTAATTCCGTTGACGACCTTCTCCAGTCGGCGTTTTTGTATCCGTTAGCTGCTTGTTAATCAGACAACGCTTCTATGTTCGTTCTTGGTGCCAACTGTGGAAAAAAACGATCAATAAAAGGCTTATAATAAACCGCTGACGGTTAAACTGCAAGCCCTGCGTTCAACTGTGTGACGCGCGTGCACACAAAGGGAGTGTGATTTGTCCGGGAAGTCAGATTTCGGTACAACACCGGCCCGGGGCGATAGACTTGATATCATTACGTCATCACGAACGAGGTCATGGGCACAAAAGAACCGATGAACCATTTCATTGAAACTATCTGTCCGAAAGAACCGGTTCACGCAGAAGAACTGGACTTCCCCTCACTACAACACACTGTCTGTCTTCTCTCAGCAGGTTTGGGGCTGTGGTCTCTCTGCATAACTTGAGAGAATGAAACACCAACACTGTACAATTATTTAATCAGTTCCTTAGATTTATGCTTTCTTTAAAACGTTTAAAATGCTAAAATTTGACTTTTTTCTATACCATATTACTGTAGAAATGTTGCCAATTTCTGTCTTATTCAGTTTTGTAGTGTGCTAGGTTTTCCATGTTTAGATTGTGAGTAAGAGAAGTTGTGTGCGGTGTGTAAACATGATTGTTACTGTACCTCTAGACTAAATGTGAACATAAAGTTCTCACTTGCTCAAAAACAGATTCAGTATTCTCGAAAATTGAATAAAAAACATGAAATGCAACAACGCGAAATTCTGCAAACCTACAATATTAAATCTGTTAAATAACGCAAGTATGTATTATGATTTAATCTCACTGTCACATTGATGGACCAATTCACCATTACGAATAAGCAAAATGCCTTTAGTTAAACATTATATACATACATTACATTTTTTTTTTGCTGCAAATAAGAGTGTTATTTATTAATTATTTTTTTATTAGCAAATCCAGCCCAGGACTGAGAAAAAAGTAGTGCAAAGTATGATAATGCATTACGTTCATAAAAACTAATTAGTTAAATTTTTGTGGGAGTAGTGCAATATGGCCATGCATTACTTTTAAAAGTAACTTTCCCCAACACTGCTGATATTGTGTTCGCTGTGTGAAGACATTGAAAAAGTGACCCTAAGTATAAGAAATGTGTTATATTTGATTGTAAAACAAAAACTAATAAAATGGTATCTGACTACATAAAAGTACATTTGTTTTAATAACATATTTAATAACATTCCACGTCCGGCATTTAGCGACGCTTTATCAAAGTGACTTACAAATGAGGACAATAAAAGCAATCACAAATAAACACAACAGCCAGCAATATATAAGTGCAACATGACAAGTCTTGGGTCGCCTAAACACAGTAGCAACACGTAGCAAGGTATGTATATATATATATATATATATTAACACACACTATACACACACACACACACACAAAGAAAAAAAGTAGCAGATTGAATAGAAAAACATAGAAAATACCGGTTTGTTTTTAATTACCTCCTGTTGTGTCAAGTTGTTTTTTCGTATTTTTTTTTTCAGTTTGAGGAATACTGAATCGGTTTTGAGTGAGATGAGTACATGCATGTTGACATTTAGTCTAGAACTACAGTAACATAATCATCAATCAACAACTTGAAAAAACATTATAATCACTCACCCTATACATAAAAATAATAAGAAGAAGAAGAAGAAGAGGCTTTATATTTAAAGGGGTCCTATTATGCTCTTTTACAAAGTACGGTTTAGAACATTAGGTACTTCATATCTGGCATGCTGTGTTTAAGTTTTTGTAAATAAGAAAGACCAGAAAGATCTGTGATTTTGTTTAAACTTGTATGTACTGTAAAGAAAATTTTAGCATTTTAGAAACATGTTTAATGACTGCGTATTGTGTGAAAACAACATGAATTGTGTTAATCGTATGGTCACAGCAGACAGATGCTGTGATAATTGTGTTTAGAGACTGTTTAGAGACTGTGACTACAGATTGGACAAAATTTTATCAATTGTAAAAACAACAACAGCTGCAAATTAGTGGACTGAAACTCTATTAAATTAGTGGACTGAAACACTATTAAAAATGAATAATTTCACAAAATATTCAAGTCAGGATAAAGGGTGGTTTTCTTTGGAGGTATTGATCTGGTCATTATGTTTAGAAGAACAGGGTGGGACATGTGGCATCACTTTACAATACAATGCGTTTTTTTAACACATAAGGGATCTTCATATTTTCTGTGCTTTGACCATTTGATTAGAATGAAGGTTTGATTGGGTTTCATTTTTGAGGCTTCTTTAGATCTTCCTGAGCAAAAGATGATGGGTCACATTGCATTCAAATAGTTAGATTTCTGTGTTTATGTGTGTGAGAGCAGGTTATCTAAGGTTTTGATCTATCTGGCTGTTGACAACTTGCAGAACTTAAAGGAGTCATATGATGCAATTTCAAGTTTTCCTTTCTCTTTGGAGTGTAACAAGCTGTTTGTGAATAGATAAAATCCCTAAAGTTGCAAAAACTAAAGTCTCAAACCCAAAGAGATTTTCTTTATATAAGTTAAAGGGATACTCCACTCCCAAATGAAAAATTTAGAAAATTTTTGTCACTTTCACCCCTCTTGTGTTTTATTAGTCAGGGGATTCCATATATTATCTAATGTACACTCCTCATTCTCATTAGCAGATATAAACCGCTTGCTCTCACCTCTGAGACCTGGATGTGTGGTGAAAAGACTCTGGAATCTTCCCGGACACCACACCTGCTCTTTCAGTTGTCGAGCCTCTTGAGGCTTAAGTAAGGACTATTCAGTTTCAGAAGAATATGTTACCCATAGTAAAATTACTCAGAAACTCTTCTTTTAATAAAGGTTTAACTTCATCACCATTTGCAATGGCTTTGCTTTATTAACAGACAACAACTCATAAGCAATAAAAAATATGAAAAGTAACAGCGAGGAAGTCTTCACCACGGAGTACGGCCACGAACTCAATACTCTCAGCCCCTTTATCACTCTTGCACACAATTTGCATTAAACCCCCCTGCATCACTCCTTATTTGGTAATCACATGTATTCATACACACACAATGTACATGACCTTCCTCACAGTTGATACAGAGTGTAAAAAGTTCAGAGTGGAAACACTACAGGGGTGGTCAACCACACATAACTGGTCACATAAAAAACAATAAATATAGCGACTCTTTCGCTGCAGGCCTGCTCCGTTAACCACACAAATCACACCTGCATGTTAGTATAGCAAAAGCACATAGCAACTTCAAACCACAAAAGTCAAATTCCCCGCCTATAGATATGAGGTACAATAGGTGTAATCAAAACATTACATTTGAAACTCTCTTCTTCTTTTGGCTGGAGCTTTAACTCCAAACGATTCTAGGTCATCTGTTAACGCTAGTAGCTCCAGACGGTGCCTTAAGAGAAGCCAGCCATCTCTTTTCTATCAACTTCTATTATTCTTTTATTCAAAGTTTCCTGTTTCCACATCAATTTCATTACAGTTCTCAACTTGAAGTCCAGTATTGTATTGGTATTCCAGGTTTCTTTTCTTTGTTCAGCCACACTTCCACTTTTTGCTTCATGCTTGGTTTTTTCGCTTTCTTCCACTCTGTAGCCCTTGAATGATGAGATCACCAAAGTCGTAACATTTATTTTATTTGCTTCCACAGTTCTCTATAGAAATTGGTCTGGTCGGGAATTAATCTGAAACCCTCGTATTTGCATTTATTAACTGAGAATTCTACAACCCCCTCAGAAAAGCTTTGTGTTCGCCTTCGGAACACAATTTTAATATATTTTGATGAAAACCAGGAGGCGCAATACGCAGAACGCATGAATGCAGTTGGACTTCATTTTAGACTCGATGATCAATTTTAAAATATTTGAAATGTAAGTCAGGAAACATTGCTTGTTGTTATCCAAGTATTTTATTAAACACCAGAAAGCTGATATAAATACATTGTATTTTATTTAGTTAGTTTTTTAAAAGATGAATGTATCTAATCTGTGTACTTCGTTCAGTTGAAGATTCTGTTATGGGCAGTTATAGGCCAAAGGGGTTTATTGTGAATGTTGGACCATACTTAAGACTAGCTATGTTTATTAGAATAAGGATAATTTATGAAATACCTGTAGCTACTTTAATAGGCTTTATATTTAAAGGGGTGCTGTGATTGGTTAGCTGGGCCAGTGTGTGCTGTGATTGGTTAGCTGGGCCCGTGTCTGTTGTGATTGGTTAGCTGGGCCAGTGTGTGTTGTGATTGGCAAATGTCCTGCCCCTTACCATAGCCGCCTGCTGTGAGCTTCAGTTTAAATATTGCGTCAAAATCAAATCAATTTGAGCGTGATTCAAACCCGGGTGATTGTAATTACTCTAAGTTAATCTGTCTTGTGAAAGCTAGCATGTCTGCGACAGAGTGATAACACTTGTTGTCTTCTCTAGTGCTATGCCAGTTGTTACCCCTCTTCTTAACTTTTAGTGAACAGTTCAGTTAATAACAGGTCAGAGTTTTTTTTTTTTTGCACTTTTTACCAGATCCAATTACAAGTTTATTAGAAACTCTAGCTCTAGAAGTAAATCCATCAGAAAAACAACAACAACAAAAAAGTATATAGTATGTTATATTAGTGTTACGATTTTAGCAAAGTTAAAAATTTTGAGATCAAGAACTTTTGGGTTGAGAGCCAGGGGGCTCCCACACAACATGCATACTTTGCGTATAGGGAGGATCGGCTCTGCTACCATCAACCTTTTGGTTTGGTTGGGTTTTTGAAAAATGTCTTTCTTCAAGGGCTTTTGGCTGACTGTTCAGAAATGCCACGAAGAGGTAAAACCACCTGTTATATAGTTTATTGTTTAAAAGTGGTCATGAACTGAGAAATCGAAAATCCTTTGATCTTTTGACATATAAGAGGTTATTGTACTATGAAAACATCCTGTAAGTTTCAAAACTCAAATCTATCTTTTTAGCCTAAAAACAGACAAAATATAATCCAATATTCCAAAACGACAGGTTGTGGAATTTGACAGTTTATGACGTTATAATGTGGCTAAACTCCGCCTCCGCAGAAAATCAACCCCTGCTTCTCTATCGCTGCCTGTTTAGCCCCACCCACTGATTCTACATCACTGCCTGTTTAGCCCCACCCACCGATTCTACATCTTCTCCGTGTGCTGCAACCTTGTCGTGGTGGAGAGGCTTGCGTGCTTCTATGATCCTGAGAGCTATGCTGGAGGGAGCCTATGACTCCTGGTAGGTTTACTACACACTGGCTGGTTTCGAGTCCCGCCCACCGGGGCTAGAGGCACTGCCTGGTTTAGCCTCACCCCGATTGGGGGGTCAATGCCATGTTTTGCCCCACCCACACCGTTCTACAGCCTGCTGCCTTTTTAGAGCCCCACCCACCGATTCTGCATCCATCTGGCCTGTTTTAGACCCTGAGTCACCCCGTTCTACATCCGGCTGCCTGTCACTGAATGAGCTTAGCACTGGTGAACTACGTAGGGACGTCACTTTGAAGAGCGAGCTGAATAAGACCTAGAAGAGAAGATTCACCGCGTGTGCCGGTTACTTCTGATCTACAAATCCGCCACCACCTAGTCAGCACAGAGTGTTCAGTGATGAGGGGAAGGAAAACACCCTGGACATCGCAGCTATAAACTTCTAAATTTGTTTTTGGATATATGAGCAATTTTGTGTAAAATACAGCTTTTGCAGTATAAGGAATAAGGTTCATTGATTGAAGCCTTGCTTTTCAGTTTATTTTCCATTGGCAACAAATATGCAGTTGTTACCCTTTCAGTTAATAAAACAGTTCAGTTAATAATTACCAGATCCAATTACAGTTTAGTAGAAATCTAGCTATAGAAGTAAGATCCTCAGAAAAACACACACAAAAAAGTATTAGGATGTTATATTAGTGTTACGATTTTAGCAAAGTTAAAAAATTTTGAGATCAAGAACTTTTGGTTGAGAGCCGGGTGCCCCACGCAACATGCGTCTTTGTGTATAGGGAGGAGCGGCTCTGGCTACCATCAAACCTGTTGCGTTGGGTTGGGTTTTGAAAAAAAGTGCTTTCCGTCAAGGGCTTTAGGGTCTGACTGTTCAGAACTGACCACCGAAGATGTAAGAACCACCTGTTATACAAGGTTATTGTTTAAAAGTGTCATTGAACTGAGGAAATCGAAAACGCCTTTGATCTTTTGACATATAAGAAGGTTATTGTACTATGAAAACATCCTGTAAGTTCAAAACTCAAATCTATCTTTTTAGCCTAAAAACAGCTTAAATTGAAGCCAAATCTGCCCTAAAACGAAGGTCCGTAGTGGAAATTTGACACTGTATGAAGGTATAGTGTGGCTAAACTCCGCCTCTCATGAGAAAATCAACCCAGCTTCTCTATCACCTTGACGGTTTTAGGCCCACCCACTGAGTCTACATCACCGCCTCGTTTAGCCCCACCCCACCGTTTCTAAACATCACCGCGCCTGTTTAGCCCCACCCATCCGATTCTTACATCAACGCCTGTGTAGCCCAACCACCCCATCGATTCTACATCACTGCCTGTTTAGCCCCACCCACGATTCTACCTCACTGCCTTTTAGCCCCCCCACGCGAGTCCAACCACCTCGACATCACACCGCCTGTTTAGCCACACCCACCGATTCTTACAATCACTGCGCTGGTTAGCCCCACCCACCGATCTACTACTCACGAGTTTTAAGCCCCACCCACCGATTCTACATCACTGCCTGTTTAAGCCCCACCCACCGGTTCTACATCACCTGCCTGTGTGAGGCCCCAACCACCGTTCTACATACACCGCCTGTTTAGCCCCACCCACCACAAGATTCTAACATCACTGCATTGTTTGCCCCACCCACCGATTCTACATCAATACTGCCTGTCACTGAAGAGACGGTAGACTGTGAAAACATAACACAACTTTAGCCAAATCAGCATGGGCGTTTACTTCTGAGTCGACAATCCCTCCCAACCTATTCAAACAGAGTGTTCAGATGAGGGGGATGAAAACAGGACAGAAAATAGCCATAACTTTCTAAATTATGTTTTTGGATAAAAGTATTTATCATTATAAGTGGGCCTCAGAGAACAGTACAAAAATATTAAAAAAGGCAGGTCATGACCCCTGTAAATTATTTCATAATATATCTGTGGTCTATAATGTAAATCTGTCAGCTGGAAGACAGAGTGATTCAATTAGACCTCAATAATAGAGAATCTTCAAACACTATTTTACCGAACAGCTCAAGTTTGGCGGATCCATTTACATTTAAGGCATTTAACAGATGCTGTTTTTCAAAGAGATTTACAAAAGTGCTGTAGAGAGCCATTATAAAATTACTTATTAGCAAACTAAAGAAAACACATTTAATTGCAGACAGCATTTTCCAGAAAGAAAGGTGAGGGGGGGGGGGGGGAGCAGGTGGTTATAACAATCATAATGCTTTAATTATTATGTAGTGTAAACAAGCATTTGAGTATAATTGAATACAATCTGGATGTTTTTTCTCCTTCAGCTGAAGTCAGTTCAAAACATTTGAACTGTATATTTTGTAAGTGTTATAAGTGTCACGTGTTTTCTGTGTTTTTATGCCCAGAGAGTCTTATTTTGAATATTTTCATATACTCTCAAGTTTATATGTTCTTTTAAATTGAACATTAGAGATAATGGACAGTGGGAAAACAAGTGTGTTAACTTGACAAGCATCACACACAACTGCAGGACCACAACGCTTGCACAAAGAAAATATGTGGTATACTATCAATAAATTGTTTCATTTATACTGAAAAATACCTAAACAGTATATATTGAATAATCACATACAGAATACATTACAGAATTTATGCTTTTCATATATGAAAACATGTAACAGTATATTTACTTATACATCTGTAATGTATGCATTCAATAATATTCTTCATAACATATCAGATATATGATGTGATAATAAGTAGTACATTTTGTGTGTGTATGCAAAACCACAGTCAAGTAGTGTTTCAATATAAAGCATGTAAAAATGTCTTGCAGTTTCGGTAGAGTATTTATTTTAATATGCCATCAATATACAGCCATGGCAGTATATTGAAAAATATAAGAACTGGTTTCCCATATGCGGAAATGTATTATTTAATATTTTACAATACATCCCCATATTTTTGGTTCATATGGCAAACACTGTCCACTTATTTTAGTTTATTTGAATTCAGTGTATTGTGGAGGAGCGTCTGCAGGCTGATGATGACTGGAAGCGCTGCTGGCCACAGGGATCTGCAAGAAAACAAAGAGAGATATGATCAGCTTACAGATTGCTTTTCTATTGATAATATATTATGTAACTATTATTGCACGTGTTACTGAGTGCTTTTACACATTTCCAATACATGCACAATCAACCAATGCTTCAAAGAATGCTTTTTATGCCGTTTTACTCAGTCAAATTAAACTGGGGTTCAAGCTTTTCTTACCTCTGAGCTGATAAGATCGTGGAAATTACTTGGCGGTGGTGGGTAAAACTTGAGCAAACTGCACCTTTGGGGAAAAAAAGAAAAAAAAAAAACATGTAATGTTTTATGCCTTACTACTGTGAGATGCCATACATCTGGCAGGGACAGTTTCAGTTTCAGAAATTAGAATTAGTTGCGTCCACAATTGTAGTATGTTGAAATGAGTATACTAAAGGTACCCGGATGGTTTACTATTTCCGGTGCAGATCTCTGTGCATACGCTAACGTTTACAATTACCCACAAAACATTGCACGGTAGCTGAAGATTTGATTAGAACTACAAACATGCATAAAAAATCATACTAAAGGGGTCCTATTTATGCTCTTTTACAAAGTCTTGATTTTGTTTTGGAAGAGTACTAGAACATGCTCTCATGCTTGGGTGTTTCGAAAAACCGCTTAATTTTTCACATAATTTTACATTATCAGAACAATACCTTTCTACCCAGCAAACTACACAGCACTGACGCACAAACAGCTCGATTAGTAGAATCTATGCACAGCACGGATATTGCAAGACATATTAGGTGGTAACGTTATTGTATATGAGGTCAACACGCTTAAAAATAAATGCATCTACTATGTACATCTAATATGTGCAACGGTGTAATAATATGTATTATGTTCTATAGATTTTACCTTTTAAATGGAGCTTTACATTTAAAATATATATATAAAACAGTTGGGAAACCCCCTGATGTGGTGCATTACTCACCTGAGGAGAACTACAGCAGCCAGTGGCTTTACAGGCAAATGCTGACAGACAGATGGAGATGATAAACTCAAGCACGGCGAATAACAGTAACACACCTCTGATTCCCCAGAAGAGAGTCTGAGAGAAAAATCAACATTAACACAAATGATCATACCGAAAATCAATCATAATTACTTCTCACAATGCTCATCAGTCCAGAAGCGACCATCTTTGAGGTTCATACGTTAATATAAACATACTTAGGGCCAGATTTACTGAAAGGCCAAAATCAGCTTGAGATGCGCAATCGCATAGAAGCAATGGTGAGAGTAGAAAGTTCATTAAAGGACACAGAAGAGAAAAATAACAAACGAACGAACCAACGCAAAAAAAAGAAAAAAGAAAAAAAAGAAAGACGATGTACGCAAAAAAGAAACGAAAAAAAAAGAAATAAATAAAGGAGAGTGCAGTGCACAATCACCCATGTCTGGTTTAAGAAAAGAAATGCTTTTTGGACATTACATTTTGGCACAAATACCGGGTGATTTATTACATGAATTTATTATATAAAAAGGAAACTCCTGCAAATGCAAATATAATAAGGTCAGCCCCAAAAATAACTGTCCTTATCATTGCTGATGTTTCGCTGCATGTCTTTAGTTTTTAAACTCAGAAAGAGGGTTTGCGCTGACGAGCTGTTAGTAAAACTGCTCTGGGCTCTTATAGGTCAAACTGGGCTGAGTTTACGATTAATGTATAATTTCAAACTCCTTCTTGCGTTGTAAATGATCTATAAACTACTGGTGAAATGGCAGATAAAAAAAGTGAACAGATGAGTGCAGATTAAGGCTTGTGTACGGTAGCTGAACACACACAGTGATATTACTGTAATTAACTACATAAATAAATATGAATATAAAAGTTGATGACATACCTCATACTTTCTTTCCTAAAATAGGATTTCAGTCATAATCATAGCAGTTAGTGTATGGCCCTATAACCAAATCAGAGAAATTAAAATAATGGCAATGGCCGGCGGTTATAGTACTGAAAAATGTTCATTCCAAGTGAAGCATTCACCTATAGGGAGAAAACAAAAAAAACATTAATAAATGAGCAAGATCTTTAAAACATTTGTGGTAAACACATTAATGTAGATGTAATATGCAAGTGCTATATAACAAGTCTCAGTTAGCTTAACACAGTACACATAGCAAGGTTTTTTTTTTTTTAAATTATATAATAAAAGAAAAAGAAAACAGAATAGAAAAAAATAGAGCAAGTTAATGTTAGAGGCCTTTTTTTGCTTTATGTTAATTGTATAATAAATAAAAAGAAACCAAATAGATAGAATACAAAAAGATTAGAGAAGCTAGTTAGTAAATGAATAGAGTGCAAGTCTAAAATGGGCAAGTTTTTTTTTTTTAAAGAATAGAAGTAGAATAGGGTGTGCTAGAGTCAAATAAAGATGGAAAAGATGTGTTTTTAGTTGTTTCTTGAAGCTGCTGGGATTGAGTTGGGCAGCTCATTCCAGCAGGAGGGAACAGTTCATGTAAAAGTCAGTGAAAGTGATTTTGTGCCTCTTTGGCGATGAAACAATAAAGCAGGTTGAACCAACAGGTTGTTTTAATTATAGCATGGGGTAATATAGCATGTTTAATAATAAAGTTATATGTCTCTGATTTGTTTCGTGTTGCTTGTCCGTTTCATTGTAAAAATAATAGAAGCCTGAAGGCTTATAAATTTTAAATTGCTTGGTTATCATGCATATAGCAGCATTAAATAAGACCCATTCTCGTGTCGACCCAGCTTTCATTCTGGAGGGGCAGCGGCTTTTGAGTCCTCTGGAAAAACAGCGTCTTAGTTTAGAAGTACCCAAGAACAATGTCCCATATCTGAAAAGAAGAAGCCCCAGTCGCAGGATTTTTGATTGTTTGTGAGGTAAACAGTTCATTTTTGTTTGAATTTTGTGTATATCACATCGGTGTCTCCCTACGGAGCTGCCGCTGGAATGCGGATATCTGAGTCTCCACGGTACTTCGAATAAGACTTTGCTGCACGCCCAGAGTGTTAAGTTGTATGTAACACAAATGTAGTGTGATGTTAGAAAGTGAATAACGATTGGTAAGTTTTACTGTCTGTTCATACATTTACATTTAAGGATCCAAGGGAAATCAAGGGATTATTGTTTCTAGAAGTTCCTCAAAAATACAAAATCATATAATTATTGTGCCACCTAGTGTTGTGTGTCTGTGTGCCTGATATTAGATGTGCTGTGTTTGGGACCTTCTTGACAAGTTTGGAGTTCTATGAATTATGGTCACTGATGCCTAAAGACTTTTAAAGCAGAAAAAAAAAGAGGAGAAGAAGAAATCAGTATAAACCAGTACAGAATCCGTTCACAAAACACAAACAGAACACTATTTTGGTACTTCCAGCATGGTGCTTAGACCCTTGAAAGTAATAACTTCTGCTGTACATACCAAAACACAAACGGGAGGGTGAATTAATTTTATTTTCGGCAGCAATGCAGAGTGAGCCTGCGGTAATGTAATGAGAAGAGACGAGAAAGACCAAAAATTAGGCTGCCGCTGGAACATTATGTAAACTTGTATTGAAAGACAGAACAGCTTATTGTAGGACGTATCTCTACTGACTGTTTCTTACGATGACAGATACCCCAGTAAGGAAGTCCACTATAGACAAAGATTAAGAATCTGCATAAAACTGTAGACACAAATGCCTAACAGGAGAGTCAAGCAGATCGATCATGATTGGACGTCTGTGAGGGACCAAAAAGAATTCAGAAAGTGTGAGAAGGAAAAGAGAGTCTTTCATGAAGGGAAACACTATAATATAACAATATTAATTTACGGCAGCTGTAGTTATGGATTTATGATTGTACTAGAAAAATATCACAGAAATATTCTGCAGGTGTGGTCATTGTATTTGCGGATGTGTAAGATTGGATTACTTTAAATTTTTTGATAGTTTGCAACTCCTAAAACATTGTTCTCTGTGACTGAAACACTGTAAAGTTGAATGTTTTTTCTCTGTAACTGATAAAACCTGATCTTATATTGGTCACCTTCTTCAATAAAAAATTGCATAACTTCCTCATTCAGAATTCATCATGTACATTTCTTCCCCTCACACTGACATGCACAATAAAAACCAATTATTTGGGTTTACGAGACATTTCTCACCCCAAGGGCTTTCGGCTGGCCTTTCAGAAATGCCTGAAGTCCATGAAGAGGTGAAACTCCGCCAAACCTGTTGTACATAAACAGGAGCATTTGTCGTAAACAGGTGTGGTTGTGTTGGTGGTGAAACTGGATGACGAGCGTTGAAGAGTTTCACGGGTATGACAGTGATGGACATTTCTGGTTTCTGAATCTCCGCCTGACTGTACAAAATCATAGTAAAAATCATAACATGCAAACGAATTGATGATATGAAACAGTTCATGTTTTACATTTAAGACACTTAAGAGATGCTCTTTTCCAAAGACACTTATAACAGTGACCTGCTTGCCATCATAGATACACTTATTTTGTATTCATATGTATATGTGTATATATCTATATGTGTATAATAGCAACAAAAATATGTGTGTTGTATAATATATATATAGTATATATTATATATATATATATATATATCATCCTGTATATATATATAAATGGAAGGGGACTATATACCAGGGGGTGGCGAACTCCGGTCCTGGAGAGCCGAAGCCCTGCAGAGTTCAGTTCCAACCCTAATAAAAACTCAACTGGCCTGTAGCTTTCTAGTAACCCTTCAGACCTTGATTTAGCTTGTTCAGGTGGGTTTTATTAGGGGTTGAAGCAAAAACTCTGCAAGGGCTGCGTCTATCCAGGACAGACGTTCGCCACCCCTGCTATATACTCTCACTGGCTGCTTTATTAGGTACACCTGTTCAATTGCTTGGTAACACAAATTGCTAATCAGCCAATCACATGGCAGCAACTCAATGCATTTAGGCATCTAGATGTGGTGAAGACGCCTTAACTGAAGTTCAAACCGAGCATCAGAAATGGGGGAAGAAAGAAAGGGGAATTTAAGTGACTTAGTACGTGGAATGGTTGTTTGGTGCCTAGATGGGATGGTCTGAGTTGTTTGTCAAAAACTCCTGATCTACTGGGATTTTCACACACCACCATCTCTAGGATTTATAGAGAAGGGTCAGAAAAAAAGAGAATAATCCAGTGAGCCGGCAGTTGTGTCGATGAAAAATTTTTGTTGATGTAAGAGGTCAGAGGAGATAATGGGGCACCAGACTGGTTAGAGATGAGTAGAAAGGCTCACAGTAACTCAAAGAACCCACCGGTTACAACACCAGGTATGTAGAATACCTCTCTGAACGCACAACACGTCGAACCTGAAGCGATGGGCTGGCAGCAGAAGACCCCACCGGGGTGCCTATCCTGTCAGCTAAGAACAGGAAACAGAGGCTACAATTCACACAGGCTCACCAAAATTGGACATATAAGATTGGAAAAAAGTTGCCTGGTCTGATGAGTCTTCATTTCTGCTGCGACATTCAGATGGTAGGGTCAGTATTTGGCGTAAAGAACATGAAAGCATGGATCCACCCTGCCTTGTCTTAATGGTTTAGGTTGGTGGTGGTGGCTTTGTTGTTTTTTGTAACGGTGTGGGGGATATTTTTCTTGGCACACTTGGGCCCCTTAAGTACCAATTGAGCATGGTTGAAACACGTACACAGCCTACATGAGTATTGTTGCACTGACTGTGTCCATCCCTTTATGACTACAGTGCACCCATCTTTGATGGGATACTTCCAGCAGGATAATGCACCAAGTCACAAAGCTAGCAAATCATCTCAGACCTGGTTTTTCTTTGAACATGTCGACAATGAGTTCACTTTACTCAAATGGCCTCCACAGTCACCAGATCTCAATCCAATAGAGCAGCATTGGGATGAGGTGGAACGGGAGGTTCGAATCATGGATGTGCAGCCGACAAACATCTGCTGCAGCAAACTGCATGATTGCTATCATGTCAATATGAACCAAAATCACTGAGTAATGTTTCCAACACCTTATTGAATCTATGCCATGAAGGAATTAAGGCAGTTCTGAAGGCAAAAGGGGATCCAAACTGGTACTAGCAAAGTATACCTAAATGAAGTGGCCAGTGAGTGTATGTATATAGTCTTATGTTCATGGTTTCTGTGCTCTGCACACACAAAAACCTCACTACGAAAAAACAAAAAGATAACAACCAATTTAATATAATCCAAAGATGATTACACAGAGAAACCTAAGATGGATCCACACAGAGAAGAGAAACCTAAGCAATAACCGACAAACTCTAACTAGTGGACAGGAACTAAAACAGTGCAGATAACAAGGGGACAGACATGTGAACACAATGGAGTTGATTAACTAATAATGAGAACAGAAACCAAACCAAATATGGGCACAAGAGGGAGAAAACACAACAACCAGTCCAATGGGGGTGTGACATTTCGCCCCCCTCCCGAAAGGCGCGACCTTGCGCCGTGGAGAAAAAGGGTGGGATGGAGGGGGATTTAGGAGGAAGACAAAGGAGAGGAAGTGGGATGGAAAAGGGCTGGCAGGAAGTCAGGCAGACACATACTGGAGGAGGTTCCAGCAGAGGACGGACACCTGGGAGGAGGATGACAACTAGAGTCCAGGGTGGAGATGATGGAGGAAGGAGCCAGGGAGGAAACAGTAGGAACCAGGGTGGACCAGACGGAGGGAGGAGTCAGGGAGAAGACAGAAGGGACCTGGAGCAGGAGGTGCCAGGTGAGACCTAGGCTACAGCCATGATGCCGGCCCATGGTGGAGCCAATGGAGGGAGAAGCCATGGTGGAGGAAGGGCTGACGACTCCAGGGGGCCGACCGACGGCAGTGGAGCAGGTGGTGGAGGAGCACGAGGCGGAGAGCCGATAAGCCAGGGCAACGGGGAGGATCCGGAGGGCCAAGGTGGAGCAGATGGCTCAGGCAACCGAGGCAGAGGCGGGGATCCAGAAGTCTGTGGTGGAGCCAGAGCGACAGAGGACCGAGGTGTAGCCAGAGGGAAGTAGGGATGTGCATTTCATGACTTATACGATGTGATACGCATCTCGATTGCATAGCCAATGATACAATACATTAAAGCATACATATGACAGCGACCAACCGATCCAATGCGATACGATTCACCCCTGTTACGATGCAGTGCGATCCGATTTCGATTCGATGCAATATGATGAAATGGAGAAAAGATATGATCACTTTTAATGCTTCGAGGCCTGTTTCATAAAACAAGTTTACCAAATAAGCCAGGCTTATTTCAGCTAGACTCAATGTCAAATTATTTGGTTCCATGAAGCAAATCTAACATATGCCTAGATCAAGCTTAGTTGCTGTGGAAACTTATGCTGGAAAACTAACCTGGTCTAAAGCAGGTTAACTGTCAGACTAAGCTAAGCTCCTCTACTGACCAACAGAAACACAATGATATTACCATTGTCTCACATACTATTATTTGACTTTTATTTTTATTTTTTTTATACAGTTTCTAACCATGCAGCCTTTCTCTCTGGTTTTATTACTGCTGTACCTTTTATAGTTTGCAGAACAGATAGCACAACATTAGAACATTACAATCTAAAATTGCTCAATAAATAAAAAAAATAACTAAATTTAAGTTAACATCACTGAATTAAAATGAAATAAAAATAAAAATAAAGAAAATGACTACATTTTAACTGCTATAAGAAACACGCACATGAACTCATTTGAGCTTAGTAATTAGTACTATACTAGCTTATATTTGATTTACCTATTACAGTAGTCCAATTACAGTTACTGCTATCATAAAAATACACTTTATATGTAGGTTTAAAATTCTACAAAAGGCACATTTAATGTCCAAAACAATTTTTTTTTAGCAAAATTAATATTTTACTCAGAATTATTGGGCTCCTATTCGATTGTCTTTTTAGCATGCATGCGCACAGCAGCACTTGTTCATTCGCATCAGCCTCGATATGGATATGTCTGCATGACTTTCTAGCATTTACAGATGAAAAATATACCTGTGACATTTCAGTTATGCACTGAGGAAAACACCAACATCTCAAAACAATGAATTTAATAGCACAGATATATTCTCTGTTTGTAATGGTGGATCGATTATTTGATCCATGATCGACATTAAGGTCAGTTTAAGAAAATGCATGCACAAATTTGTGAGATTGTGAGAATTTAATTTGTCGTTAATGGAACCGCTTTAGCCCCGATTGATTTGTTAGGTTATTTCAAGTCAGGTTTTGGACTTTAATCTCAGTTTTTTCCTCGGGTCTCCGTAGTGTTGTTATTTGTCATAGTCACTCAGCAGCAGTGATGATGAGAGAACGCGCTTGAGAAAACAGTTTATAGAGGAGAAATCAATAATACATATAAAATATTGGTCACAGATTATTGGTCACTTTCTAAAATAATAGCAAACTAGTAATTTTATAGCATTATATACATATAGTAATTTATATATATATATATATATATATATATATATATATATTCCAAACACTATCATACAAAAGACTAAGGCAGAGTCCAGGACTCAGAGGCTAGAGGCAGAAACCAGGGCTCCTCCAACCACGACGCTATTAAAGACTGGCAGACACACGGCGAATCCAGCACAACAGATGGTGGGCTGAGGGTGGGTGAGCAGAGAGTCTGACAGGAGCCAGAGGTGGCAGAGGTGAAACAGCAGAGACGACATGAAGAGGCAGGAACGGGGGTAGGGTGGGTTGGGAGGTCAGGATGCTCAGGGGTCTTAGGAATGGTGTGTGCTGCCCACACACACCACGAGGGCCCTAGTACTACCCATGCACCGTGAGCACCAGGAACGGCGGGGAACAACCTCCATGGTTGTTATCACACTGGCATATAGTTCAGGGCAGATAGACAGTTCATTCACGGCCTCTATGGCCGAATCAGGTTAGGAAGATGATGAGGGAAGACTAGGTAACTCAGAAGTTGAGTCCTGCCTCAGCACACTCTCAGCGGCGGTCGCAGTGGGTGGGGCTTTCTTCCAAGCCCTTGTGCTCCTTAGCATAATCCAATGTTGCATGCACAGTGGCCGGCTCTCAAAACCTGGTCTGACGTCACAGGCTCAGGCTCCGGGGAGATCCTCAGCTTTGTCTCTCTCTCTGGTGATGACTGACGCCCTGGTCTCGGCAAGGGGATCTTGGTGGTGGTTTACGTCTGCGATTGTCCACCATCAGCAGCGTATCCAACAAGACACCCAAGGGACCCACTCCACGAAAATGGCAGCGAAGCTCTCTGGAGGACCATCCCTGGACAACTGCTCTCGTGTGTTGTTGTTCAGTCCAGCTCAGTAGAAAACGAACAGCAAGCAGTTGTCCAGGTAGTGATGTGTAATTTGATAGAAAACACAACAGTCCTCGTGTGGTCCTCGAGAAAGCGATCCCCCTGCTCCAGCAGGAGAATGAGGATAATAGGGTCGTTCATAACTAAAACAAGAAAAAAAACTTTCAAAAACAGAAAATAAAATAAGGGGAAACACGGCGCTATACTTTTCTAGGTCCGGTCTTCTGTCACGGTGTGGTGTAGGAGAAAACAAGCACAAACATGAAGAAGATAAAGGTAAACCGTCTTTGATAATCCACATATCGGGTAATCCATAGTAAGGGAAAACAGCAGACACACAACACACACCCGGTAACACGGGAGACCGGGCCAAAGAAACACTGAACTGAATACACTTATATAGGGGTTTTCTAACAAGGCACAGACAGGTGAGGATCAACGAATAATGCCAAAACAACGCAAACAGGAACATAACCAAATATGGGCACAGAGGGAGGCAGGAAAAACACAACAGTCCATAACTGTGACAATAATAGGTTTAACTATTATCTGCAGAATATTAATTATTTCTGTTAATGGTATATAACAAGTGATTCAGAATCAGAATCAGAAAGAGCTTTATTGCCAAGTATGCCTACGCATACAAGGAATTTGTTTTAGCAGGACATAAGCTTCCAGTACACAGAGACAACACAACAACAAAAAATCAAAACAAAACACAGGTTGCAAATAAAGTAAATTGTATGAACAGTTGTGCTGTAGATGACAATGGATTAGAATTAGAGTAAGATATGCAGAAATGTACTTGGATGGAGGAGTAACAAATAAATATAAGAAGGGGGGGGAAAAGATATTGCACATTTTTGCATAAGTGGGGAACATTTAACCTGTTCATGGGGTAGATTGCCTGGGGGAAGAAAACTATTCTTGTGCCTGACTGTCCGGGTAGTTTGCGGCTCTGAAGCGCCGGCCAGATGGCAAAAGTTCAAAAGGGCGTAACTTGGATGAGAGGGATCCAGACTGATTTTATGAGCCCTTTTCCTCATCTGGATGTATACAGTTCTTGAAGGGTGGGGCAGGGGAGCACCAATAATTCTTTCAGCAGTCCGAAGCGTTCCTCCGTCTTCTGATGTCTGATTTTGTAGCTGAACCAAACCAGACAGTTATTGAAGTGCACAGGACAGACTCAATGACGGCTGAGTTGAACTGTTTCAGCAGCGCTCCTGTGGCAGGTTAAAACTTCCTCAGATGGCTAAGGAAGTACAACCTTTGTTGGGCCTTTTTAACAATGGAGTCAATGTGATTGTCCCACTTCAGGTCCTGAGAGATGGTGGTTCCCAGGAATCTGATTGACTCCACAGTGCTGTTCATGATGGTGAGTGGGGGGAGTACAGAGGGGTTTCTCCTGAAGTCCACAATCATCTCCACTGTTTTGAGAGTGTTCAGCTACAGGTTGTTAAGACTGCACCAGACAGCCAGCTGCTCAACCTCTTGTCTGTAAGCAGACGTCGTCACCGTCCTGGATGAGACCGATGACTGTAGTGGTGTGTTCTGCAAACTTCAGGAGCTTGACAGAGGGGTCTTTAGAGGTGCAGTCGTTGGTTGTAGAGGGAGAAGAGCAGCAGTGGGGAGAGAACCCATCCCTGAGGGGCACCAGTGTTGGTGGAGCAGCTGTTGGACATGAATTTCCCCCCAGTTTCACTAGCTGTTGCCTGTCTGTCAGAAAGCTGGTGATCCACTGACAGATAGAGCTAGGAACCAGAGAGCTGGGTCAGTTTGGTCTGGAGGGCTGTTGGGATGATGGTGTTGAAAGCCAAACGAAAGTCCACAAACAGGATCCTCACATAAGTCCCTGTTTGTCCCGATGTTGCAGGATGAAGTGCAATCCCAAGTGATTGCATCATCCACGGACCTGTTTGCTCGGAAACCAAAACTGCAGGGGGTCCAGTAAGGGTCCAGTGATGTCCTTCAGATAAGCCAGAACCAGTTTTTCAAATTGACTTCATGACGACAGACGTTAGAGCCACAGGTCTGTAGTCGTTAAGTCCTGCTATCTTGGGTTTCTTTGTAACGGGGATGATGGTGGAGTGTTTGAAGCAGGACGGCACTTCACACAACTCCAGAGATCTGTTGAAGATCTTGTGAAAAAATGGGGGGCAAATTGGTCAGCACAGGTTCTCAGACAGGCTGGTGTAACACAATCTGGGCCTGGTGCTTTTCTTCTTTTGTTCTCCTGAAGACCTGGCGCACATCGTTTTCACTGATTTGAAGAGCAGGGGGGGGGGTATTGATGGAGGTGTTAAAACGGTTGTGTAGAGAGATGATCAGTATGGATGTGGGGTGTTTCAAATCTACAATAAAAAACTCATTCAGGTCGTTAACAAGTCGTTGATTAGCCTCAGTGCAGGGAGGATGGTGTCTTGTAATTGGTAATGGCTCTCAGTCCTTTCCATACTGAAGTTGAGTCGTTGGAAGTAAACTGGTCTTCCAACTTTTTAGCGTAGGTCCTTTTAGCCGCTCTAATCTCTTTGTTCAGCTGTGTTTCTGGCCTGATTATACAAGACTCTGTCCCCATTTCTGTAGGCATCCTCTTTGGCCTGACGAAGATGTCTGAGTTTTGCTGTAAACCATGGCTTATCGTTGGTTGAATGTTAAATAAGTCCTGGTAGGAATGCATATATCCTCACAGAAACTAATATAGGATGTAACGGTCTCGGGTGAGTTCGTCCAGATCGGTGGTAGCAGCTTCAAAAAAACACTCCAATCAGTGAGCTCAAAACAGCTTGTAAATCTACTGCTCTGTTTCGTTGGTCATCTCTTTACAGTCTTTTACTACAGGTTTAGCAGATTTAAGGTTTCTGCCTGTAGGTTGGTATAAGATGAACCAGACAGTGATCAGACAGTCCCAAAGCTGCTCATGGAACCGAGTGATATGCATCCTTTATTGTGGTGTAACAGTGATCCAATATATTACTGTCTCTGGTGGGACATGTAACATGCTGTCTGTTATTTTGGCAGTTCACGGGCGAGATTGGCTTTATTAAAGTCCCCAAGAATGATTATTAAAAACAGAGTCTGGGTGTTGTGTGTTCTGTCTCTGTGATCTGGTCAGCGAGTTTCTGTAAAGCCAGACTTACGTGCGCTTGCGGAGGAATATAAACACTCACCATAATGAATGAGTGAAACTCCCGCGGCGAATAGAACGGCTTGCAGTTGACAAAAAGCACTTCTAGATCTGAACAGCACATCTTTTTTAACACAGTTACATCTGTGCACCACAACGTTCATTGATATTAAAGCATGTCCCGCCGCCGCGCGATTTCCCCGTTGATTCTGTTGTCGCGGCTCCACCTTTGAACAGCTGAAAAGCCCGGGCAGATGGATGCGCGCTGTCCGGCATATGGCCAGTCATTGAGCCAGGTTTCTGTGAAACACAGAGCAGGAGCAGAGTGTGAGAAAATCCTTATTTGTCCGGGAAAGCAGAAGGAGTTTCGTCCGTTTTGTTAGGTAGAGAGCGGGAGATTTGCCAGATGGATGCTAGGCAATGGCGTTCGAAATCCGCGCTTCCTGATGAGTCTAACAAGCCCACCAGCTCGCTTTCCCCGTTTGCGCTGTTTGAAGCGTTTGATCAGCGCCGCTGCTCCACACGACAACAACGTTCAGTAAAACGTCCTGAATAAGCTTGAAATCGGTAAAAGCATTTTGTGGTGTGTTCTTCTGCCGAATGTTCAGCAGTTCATCCCTGGTGAAAGACTGATCGTGTTTGTTAAACAAAAAAAAACAGGGAAAAACTAAACAAAAACAGTACAAACACTGGACAGAAGCCTTCTCTGTTATGATCTGTCTGAGAGATAGAATACAGGATCAAGAGATCCAAATAAGCCCTTCTTCTCTTTTATGATCTGTCTGAGAGATAGAATACAGGTAACAGCTGACAATTTCCAGCATGGTCAGTGTAAACTCCTTAACTAGATGTTTCCTGTAGCCTGTAATGGAATTTCTCAGGAGAGAGTGAGGTTTTTGGCCTACTTGAGAGAGCTGGAGGAAAAGAGAGAGACACCACAGAGAAAAGAAAGGGTTTGAAGAGAGGGTTTTGAAGAAAAGAGGAAGAAGTCGGAAGGAGTTTATGAAGATGAGACATATGAGTCTGCAGCTCGTGTAGAGGTTCCTCACTTTAATGGCTAAAAAATACATATAAATGTAACATAACACTGTCTCTGTTGTGATTATTCACTCTATGACAGTGATAATGGTATTAATCCTTTCAGCCTTTAATTATGTTCCAGTGGACACTAATATGACCATTCTTTAGTTCTACTGTAAATGTAGCCATATATGATCATCCTTTTAAACAATTCATAGACAACACTTCTGCTTTTAATATCTGATTTTCCACATTTTATATAACTATAAACTTCTGAATCCAAGGGGTCGAGTGATGGTTATTTTTTTAACACTGATAATAAATAAGTATATTAGAATGATTTCTGAAGGATAATGGAAATTCAGCTTTTCCAAATGAGGGTCTGTATGACATTGTTTTGATCTCTTAAGGGAATTATAACAGATTCACACAATATAACTTTTTAATGCATCATATCATCAGATGACTGTATCTCTCTTGAGATGGGTCACAACCAATAATAACTTTCTTTTATAAATTATTAACATTATATACTGTTTAACAGATCATTAGTCAGTATATATTCAAATAGCTACATATATGAGATGATGTGCTTGGTAAATGTTTACTAATGGACTTACTGAACATTAAATAATGATTAACAAAACATAAGTTAACATCATTTGAAATGAAAGTTAAATAACATTTCTAAGCAGTTCAAATGGAATTCCCAAATCTAAAGCTGAAACTACTCATCATTTGAGAATGTTTCTAAATGTTTACTATCAAACATTTAGTATCTGTAAGGATACTGGACTTTTAGCTGCTGTAACAAAGTTTGAGTAAAAGGTGATTAGTTAAGAGTATTTATATTCTTGATAAAGACAAAAAACAGCATCTGCACACAATAGCGACAAGGACAGCATATCTTAAGGGAAAAGCTTTGCTTTAGTAGATTACATGTTTATGATAAAATTTTAATTTCAGGGTGAACTATCCCTTTAAAGGGCACTGAGCTTAGACATTTTTCCTGCCTGGGACAGTCTTGCGCACTTCCTGTCATATGCTCAGCACGCACTCTCTAACTGTTTGGAGAAGTTGGAGACTATGGACAGTCCCTCCAGGATTTTGTGATTATGCAACCGCACATGATCAGAGAGGAGCTTGCAATTTTTTGAAAATCATTAGCTTGTTTTTTTTTTTCTTTCTTTTTTTTTACCTTTAGACAAAATATGAAAGGAAAAAGTTTGCATTTGTGTTTTTATGTTTTGTCATTTAGGCTACTTCATACATCAGGCTTTTTTATTTAAAAATTAATGTATTAAAATTATGTTAAGAGGAAGGTCATTCATCAACTCAAAAAAACAGAGCACAAAACAAAGGATATTCTGAAAGTATATACGTGATATATTTTCATTTCAAAACAACACAAGAAATGCCACAACTATATAATCCTATCCACTTTATTTTTCAAAGTGAGCTGTTTTCTGTGGATGTGCGGGACTTCCGGTTCATCAGAGGTAGGGAATAACGGGAAGAATAACACAAGTCCAGTAAACGGTAAAACTGTTTGTGCTACAAACCAGTGTGTTTCTGATTGAGACATTACATTATAATAATATGATAAGAAACACCAGTTCGCAATATCAAGGCGCAAAACGAGCTGTTTTGAATAATACTCTATTCATATATTCTTGCAGAAGGCCTGGCCCGCTCTAACGGGACTCTTCACTCTACTAGTGGAAATATTCAGTAAATAATAATGGTTTGTTAACAGAAACTTAATCTGCTCTCACTTTAAAATAGGGGAAAAAAATTAAAATATAACAGTTGACTTCGATGTGATCCATAATGGATTTTAATTCGCAGAAACGTAAATGATAAGCACGTTTTATGATAAAGGTTAGCTGTTCATAAACTGTTTCTGACTTCTCGAGTGAACAGCTCACAGTAAACTCGAGTTCAGTCTCCTAAACACACAAACACACATCTATCGTGACATTTACATGTATATGACAGCATCATATAAGATTCAAGAATCAGAAGCTTTAGTACCAAGTGTGTTTTGCGTTTGACTTGACCACAGGAGCTTCCAGTGTAGAATATAAGATATAAGAAGAAACGTACCAGACTTACCGATAGATAATAGACAGAAGCTTTGGTTTGCAGAGATCAGAAATGCGCTCTTATCACAAGACGAACTTTTAGTTTCGATTTACATGTGAACCCCTATAAACGCTCTGCTGACAAACACCATCCCGACTGTGATTGTTCCATCCCGAATCTAGACGGCTGTGATTGGTCCATCCTGACTGTAGACGGCTGTGATTAATCCAGTGTGTTTCACTGAAATAAGTGACTATATAATCTCCGTTATCGTGATCCAATGTTTACTGTACGTGACCTAAACAACAATCACTACTGGATATTCCCTGTTCTATTCTTTATATTTTGCACACAGTAAAATTCAGAATTTTAAAATAAAAACGGTTAACAATATGTTATTGAATAGAATATATTAAACCCCTATTGCACGTCATAGGCCTGGTCTTATGGGCTACACAGACAAAACAGAAAAAAAACTGCATAAACGCATTTCCGACTATTTTACGCATTAGTAGTAAATCAAGACTTCTCAAGTTGTTGTTTTTTTTTTACATTAGAGCTAATGGACAGTGGGAAAAACCCATGTGTCGCAAGACAGATTCACACACAACGGCAGGACCAAAGAAAATACATTGTCTGGTATATTAACAATCAATATACTCAATTGTTTAATGTATACAGAAGGAATCACTGGTTTTCATATATTGAAAAATGTGACAATATATTTGTTTATGTATTGTAATGTAATGTATGTATTCAATAATATTCTTCATAATACATAGATAAACATATGATAAACTGTTTGTATACGTACACACATATATATACTGGAACAGGTCGTGCACCTAGAAAAGTACACCAATTATGAGGAAAAAATAAAAATTGTATTGATATAGTGTATAAAGCACTCAATAAAGTGATAAAATCATGGTGCTTAGAAAAAGAGATCTGACATTTTTAAGACATCCAATTGTCAAAAACAAAAAACTTGTGTTCAGGACACACTTTTCTATTACAGGTCACATATTTTTTATTCATGAAAGGTGTAGATATGCAAAAAATACAGTTATAGAAAAGTTTATGAATATGTGTTGCAGCTGTAACTTTTGAAAGAGGAAAATGAGTGTTTCAATAAAACGATTACATGTAAAAATTATACTGCAGTATTTTTTAAATGCATCAAAAACAATCCATACGTCTATGATCTATGACTATACTGCAGTATATTGAAAAAATATAAGCGCTGCTTTCCCATATATAGAAATGTATTGTTTAATAAACTGCATTATATTTTCCATAACATTCCCATATATTTTTCTTTCATATGGGCACACTGTCCACTTTTTAATACTTATTTGGATTCAGTGTATTGTGGAGCAGCATCATCATGAAAATAAGAACTGCTGGCCACAGGGATCTGCAAGAAAACAAAGAGAGATATGATCAGTTTATTGATTGCTTTTTATTGATAATATTACCTAACAATTATTGCACCCATTACTGAACGCCGCCGAACGCCCTTACTTATTTCCAGTGCATGGATACTCAACCCTAAATTCAAATAATACATTTTTCTTTACTAATTTTACTCAAACTGCAACTGAACTGAGGTTAAAAGTTTCTCTTACCTCTGAGCTGTTGAGATGCGTGGAAATGATTGGGCCTGAAATCACAGGGCTGTGGTGGCAGAGAACTGGAATAAGAAATGCACCTTTGGGGGAAAAAATGCATGCTTTATGTCTTCTTACCAGATGCCAGAAATACATCAGTATTACAGGTTTATAAACCTTATTGAACTTCAAATGGAATAAGAAAAAGCAAAAGACAGAAATGTTTCTGACATGTGTTTTGGAATCAGGAATGCGTAAGAAAAGAGTTCTGCAAGAAAGTGTTTTAACGTCAAAAACCTGACTAATGTCTTCAAATAAAATATGATTAAGTAGGGAATGTTTGACTCTTCTGCTTTAAAACTACAATGTACTGAACCTTCTCAGTCAAAATGTTGTACACGAAACAAATTTTATTTTAAACATGGTTGTTAGGGCTCTCGTGTGGGAGATAGGCGCACGGAGATGATTCAAATAGCGTTAAATAATAGTTCAAGGAGAAAAGAGAGATCCAAGAACACACAGGGAAACACAAGCAGCACTAACTGGCCAAGGAAAGAACTGAAAGAGAGCAACTGTAAATACACAGACCAAATGAGGATAATTATCAAACACAGGTGAAACAGAATGATTGAACTAATCAAGGGAACTAAGGAAAAGTAGGCAAGAAACAAATACAGGAGAACAAATAGTGTGACAGTGGTTTACTTTCCAATCAATAGCCTACATTTACGACCACATAGTAAAATAAGGAATTGAATTAAAATGCTGCTTCTAGCCCCTCGAGGTATCATGGGCTTCATGGGACGAAACATCAAGGAATGGCATGTTTGATAACCTGCAAAATAGGGTCACGATTTCTCGATTCAAATCAAGAACTCAATTAAAAAAAAAACTCCGCGATTACATTTTACCCCCGTGGCGAATAATAATGAACATAGCACAATGCTATTGTGAATTCATAAATGCTACGATTTAATTAAATATATGCGATGCAGGTTTAATATATGCGCTTTAATTATTTACATGCATGTAGGTTAGTAACATGCATCTCAGAGCAGCTCCATTCACAGTAAATGCTGCTCCACACAAACTGTTATCATTCACATTTGTGGAGCGTCTCACACTCCATCTCTGCATATTGTTATGAGTTCGGGTTATTACAACACATTCATCTGGGAAGCAAACGTGCGCCATTTCATCAGATTTGTAAGGTAAATCATTTCTAAACCTACGCAAACACAGGAGAAAACATCAGTATCCTTCTTAATATGCGAACTGTTCATCCGATTTCAAAATAAAAGTTTAAAACCCTTTCTGTTCGTAAAGAAAATGGCCAAATATTACAGATTAACGGGGATATTGGAAGTAAATGTTGTTTAGTCAATAATAAACCAAGGATTAGATTGTGCAGTAAAATGTAAAAACAATCGTCAGGCCGTCTGCCCCTCTTGCAGTCATTCGTTATAATGCGTAACATTAGTTCTATTGTTTATAATACATTACTTTTACCAGTTTTGTAAAAAAAAAAAAAAGAAAACATTTAGATTACTTGCTTTTGATACTTTATTTGAACTAATTATTATTTTTCATTGCTATTATATATGTATTTTAAGTAATTTTATAATAATTAACATTAGTAATATTAATTGTTCGCTTAGGTTGATTTTTATTACAGCAAAAAAATCTGTATTGTAACGTAGTTGTACAAAGTATTCCCCCCGAACATGGACTTTCCCGCACACATAATTTGGACGATGCAAATGGATTGTCAAAGTTCGGCACATCCAGGTAACGGCACTAAGGTTTCCAGGTAACGGAGCGGGAAAGTGAGTGGTAGAACAGAGAGAGTTTAGCGTGTGCAGTATATAGTTTAGAGAGGAAATGAGTGGATTATATCTATCTAAGTGTACATTGTGTATTATGTGTGCGTGCATCACAATCAATGTAATTACCCGGAATGTGTTTACATGTAACTGTAACTGATTGTTTACATGTAACTGTTGTGTTCGTGTCTACAGTGTCTGGTTTGTGTTCCCTGGGTGTCCACGTTGAGGTCACTTCCCCTGTCTCCTCATTGCACTCAGCTGTCCCTGGTCAGGTAATCATTGCACTTAGCCAATTCCCGTTAGTATTGTTCATTTGCCTGTGTATAAATACCCGGTTGTTCTGTCATTGTTCACGGAGTCCTTGTTTAATGTCACCCTGGGTGTATTCCAGGAAATGCAGGGTTTAACTTACCGTGAACTAAACCCTGAAATCTCGGTTTGATAACCCCAAACCTTGCTTACTCGAGGTATGTGGTTCCAAAAACACGTCCGGGAGTACAGTTCATTCAATTCCTCAGAATATGTTCCTGGTTAAGACTCAAGACATTCTCAACAGAGCGATGAATCGACGAGTCACTATGGAAACGGACGCTAAGAAATAAGCGCGCCAAGCTGTTTCTTCTTCTTCTTTTGTTCATTAGTTGTTTACATGCTTAGTCGCATATCGACAATAAATTGGATGACAGTGATTTTGTTTGATCATGTAATCTTGTACTCCTTGAGAATGATGAATTATATTTTGGTTTTTAAGCGAATTTACTATATTAAGTCATATCAGTATGTATTTTTGATTTAGAATGTTACATTAAGAGAAAATACCGATGTGTGCTATAATATAACCTGTTATAAATAAAAGAAATATTTCTTATCGTTCACAACATTTACCTTGTCATAGTTCTTTATACAGCTCCATTCACAGTAAATGCTGCTCCACACAAACTGTTATTTTTCATTCACATTTTGTTTTTCGTGGAGCGTCTTCACCACTCCATCTCTGCATATTGTTATGAGTTTGGGGTTTATTACAACATTCATCTGGGAAACGCAACGTGCGCCATTTTCATCAGATTTGTAAGGTAAATCATTTCTAAAACCTACACAAAAAATACAGGACAAAACATCAGTATCCTCTTAATATGCGAACGGTTCATCCGATTTCAAAATAAAAAGTTTAAACCCTTTCTGTCGTAAAGAAATGGCCAAATATTACAGATTAAGTGGATATTGGAAGTAAATGTTGTTTAGTCAATAATAAACAAGGATTAGATTGTGCAGTAAAATGTAAAAACAATCGTCAGGCCGTCTGCGCCTCTGCAGTCATTCGTTATAATGCGTAACATTAGTTCTATTGTTTATAATACATTACTTTTACCAGTTTTGTAAAAAAAAAAAAAAAGAAAACATTTAGATTACTTGCTTTTGATACTTTATTTGAACTAATTATTATTTTTCATTGCTATTATATATGTATTTTAAGTAATTTTATTAATAATTAACATTAGTAATATTAATTGTTCGCTTAGGTTGATTTTTATTACAGCAAAAAATATCTGTATTGTAACGTAGTTGTACAAAGTATTCCCCCCGAAACATGGACTTTCCCGCACACATAATTTGGACTGAAATGGACTGTCAAAGTTCGCACTCCAGGTAACGGCACTAAGGTTTCCAGGTAACGGAGCGGGAAAGTGAGTGGTAGAACAGAGAGAGTTTGGATGTGCGTTATATAGTTTAGAGAGGAAATGAGTGGATTATATCTTCTAAGTGGTACATTGTGTATATGTGTGCGTGCATCACAATCAATGTAATTACCCGAATGTGTTTACATGTAACTGTAACTGATTGTTTACATGTAACTGTTGTGTTCCTGTCACAGTGTCTGGTTTGTGTTCCCTGGGTGTCCACTTGAGGTCTCACTTCCCCTGTCTCCTCATTGCACTCAGCTGTCCCTGGTCATTAATCATTGCACTTAGCCAATTCCCCGTTAGTATTGTCATTTGCCTGTGTATAAATACCCCGGTTGTTCTGTCATTGTTACGGAGTCCTTGTTTAATGTCACCCTGGGGTGTATTCCAGAAAGCAGGGTTAACGTACCGTGAACTAAACCCTGAACTCTCGGTTGATTAACCCCAAACCTTGCTTACTCGAGGTATGTGGTTCCAAAAACACGTCCGGGAGTAAGTTCATTCAACTCAGAATATGTTCCTGGTTAAGACTCAAGACATTCTCAACAGAGCGATGAATCGACGAGTCACTATGGAAACGGACGCTAAGAAAAAGCGCGCCAAGCTGTTTCTTTCTTCTTCTTTTGTTCATTAGTTGTTTACATGCTTAGTGCATATCGCCACCTAATTGATGACCGTGATATTTTTTTTCATGTAATCTTTAATCCTTGAGAATGTGAATTATATTTTTGGTTTTATGCTAATTATATATTAAGTCATATCAGATATGTATTTTGATTTAGAATTTAGACATTATAGAAAATCCATGTGTGAGATAATATAACATGTTATAAATAAAATAAATAAATATTTATAAGTTAAACATTACCTTGTCATAGTGTTTTATAATTTATACAGATAACTCTTATATATGGCAATAAAAAAATAATCATATTAGAATAATGTTACCTTATTTATTACTTTATATTAGTGCTTCCTCATTAACATATCAAATATATATATATATATATATATATATATGAAAGAAGTTTCTTCTGCTCATCAAGCCTTATTATATATATATATATATACAGTACAGACCAAAAGTTTGGAAACATTACTATTTTTAATGTTTTTGAAAGAAGTTTCTTCTGCTCATCAAGCCTGCATTTATTTGATCAAAAACACAGAAAAAGAAATTAATATTGTGATATATTATTACAATTTAAAATAATTGTTTTTAAATTTATTATACTTTAAATTATCATTTTACTTCTGTGATGCAAAGCTGAATTTTTAGGATCATTATCACATGATCCTTTAGAAATCATTCTAATATGATGATTCTTTATCAAAGTTGGAAAACAGTTCTGCTGCTTAATATTTTTTCAGAAACATGTGATACTTTTTTAGGATACTTTGATGAATAAAAAGTAAAAAAAAAAAAAAAAAAAAGTTTTTAAAATATAAATATTTTGTAATAACAATATACACTACTGGTCAGTAATTTGGGGTCAGTATTTTTTTTTTTCTTTCTTTTTTTAAATAAAATCAATACTTTTATTCAGCAAGGATGTGTTAAATTGATAAAAAGTGATAGTAAAGAAAATATATTATTAGAATATATATTATTAGAAATTTTTGAATAAATTAATAATGGCAGTTCTTTTTAACCTTTTATTCATCAAATATATTAGTCAGCAGAACTGTTTCCAACACTCATAATAAATCAGAATATTAGAATGATTTCTAAATGATCATGTGATAGACTGGATGTTACATGTGACACTGAAGGCTGGAGTAATGATGCTGAAAATTCAGCTTTGCATCACAGGAATTATTTTTTAGAAGTATATTCAAATAGAAAACTATTATTTTAAGTTGTAATAATATTTCACAATATTACTGTTTTTTCTGTATTTTTCAAATAAATGCAGGCTTGATGAGCAGAAGAAACTTCTTTCAAAAACATTAAAAATAGTAATGTTTCCAAACTTTTGGTCTGTACTGTATATATATATGTATAATAAGCTATATTAGATATTGTAATATTATATAATGCTGTGCGCTATCTTTCACGCCCACTGAAGGCTCGCTGAAGTGAACTAACCCTGGGAAACATAACCTGCTCCGGAGCAGGTTAAGTTCAGAGAGTGAGTTGCTATGACTACTAACATACCCTGAAAGTTACCTCCATTTTTGGAACCGAAAGTTGAGGTTATCCACTTACTTACTCTTAAACATACCCGGGTATGTCACATAACCTGCTTTCTGGAATACCCCCCTGGTTTTTCGTGTTTTTCCTTGCCGTTGTTTATGGTCTTTGTTTCTGGACTGCTTACCTGGATTGTGACCTTTGCCTGGCTGATTATGATATTTGGATTATCCCAATAAAACACTGCAATTGGACCTACCTCTTTGTGTGCGTGTCGTGACAGAAGGACTCCGTCCTGCCTAGATCCAGCGGTGTGGGATTTCGAATCTGTTCCCCAGCCACCATGGAGGAACGGAGGGGGAGATTCCTGAACTTAACCACCCTTCGTCAAAGGGGGAGTGAGGTGGGTGGCCTGGCGCAAATGTTTTGGACCATGGCAGTCGGGCTAGGTTATAATGATGCAGCACTGAAAGACTTGTTTAACGATTGTCTGGATGACCCTTTGCCTCAATGGGAGATGAAGGGGTTGGAGATCCTGGACTTTTGGGGGTTTACCCATTACCTGCGCCATCGTGCTCAGTGGGATACATCAACCACACCTGAGTCTCCAGACAAGATGGCCGCCAGCCCAGCGCCACAGCACAGGATGGCCGCCAGCCCAGCGCCACAGCACAGGATGGCCGCCAGCCCAGCGCCACAGCACAAGATGGCCACCAGCCCAGCGCTACAGCACAGGAACAAGATGGCCGACAGCGCCACAGCACAAGATGGCCACCAGACCAGCGCCACAGCACAAGATGGCCACCAGCCCAGCGCTACAACACAAGATGGCCGCCAGCCCAGCGCCACAGCACAAGATGGCCGAATCTACACCTGTGTTGCCAGACAAGATGACTGACTCAACGCCTGAGTCTTCCGTCAAGGTGCCACCGACTCGCCATCATAGAGGGCGGAGGAGGAGACAGGCGTCTACCGTTTCTCAAAGCCCGGAGGACGTTCCCGAGCAGGCCGCTGCCATCAAGGTGGACGTTCCCGAGCAGGCCGCTGCCGTCCAGGAGGAGGTTCCCGAGCAGGCCGCTGCCGTCCAGGAGGACGTTCCCGATGCCGAGGCCAAGGTGGTGGCCGAGGCGGTGGCCGAGGCGGTGCCCGATGCTGTTCCCAGAGGTCGAGGCGGTGCCCGATGCAGTTCCGGAGGTCGAGGCGGTGCCCGATGCAGTTCCGGGAGGCCGAGGTGGTGCCCGAAGCCGAGGCGGTGCCCGATGCCGAGCCCGAGGCGGTGTCCGAGGCCGTTCCCGAGGCGGTGCCCGTGCCCGAGGCCGCTCCCGAGGCGGTGCCCGAGGCCGTTCCCGATGGGGTGCCCGATGCTGTTCCCGATGGGGTGCCCGATGCTGTTCCGGAGGCCGAGGTGGTGCCCGAAGCCGAGGCGGTGCCTGATGCTGTTCCGGAGGTCGAGGCGGTGCCCGATGCCGAGCCCGAGGCGGTGTCCGAGGCCGTTCCCGAGGCGGTGCCCGTGGCCGTTCCCGATGGGGTGCCCGAGGCCGTTCCCGATGGGGTGCCGATGCTGTTCCGGAGGTCGAGGCGGTGCCAGATGCTGTTCCGGAGGTCGAGGCGGTGCCCGATGCCGTTCCGGGGGCCGAGGCGGTGCCCGATGCCGTTCCGGGGGCCGAGGCGGTGCCCGATGCCGTGACCGAGGCGGTGCCCGAAGCCGGCCCGAGGCCGTTCCCGATGCCCGAGGCCGTGACCGAGGCCATTCCCGATGCCGTGACCGAGGCCGTTCCCGATGCTGTGACCGAGGCCGTTCCAGAGGTGGTGCCCGAGGCCGTTCCCGATGCCGTGACCAAGGTCGTTCCAGAGGCGGTGCCCGAAGCCGAGGCGCCTCACGTCTCCACAGGCCGTCCAGAGCACCTTCAGGTCTCCACAGGCCGTCCAGAGCACCTTCACGTCTCCACAGGCCGTCCAGAGCACCTTCACGTCTTCGCAGGGCCTCCGGAATGGCAGGGTCCGCTCTGGTTGCTCAAATGGCGGGTTCCTCCCTGGCCGTCGGCACAACTGGAAATGACGGATCCTCCGTGGCCACCTGAACTGCCTGCCTGTCCCTCGTGGTCCCCTGAACTTTCGGGTCCACCCTGGCCCCCCTGAACTGATTGATCCACCTTGGCTACCAGTGGAGCCATCGCTGCCTGTCCCTGTTCCCCTACACGGGCCTGGCCCTCCATCCCTCCCCCTGTTCTACCTCCACCAGTCCACCTCCCTCCTGGTCTTTTTGTTTTGGTTTTTGTTTTGGTTTCTGAGGAGCATCTGGTAGCTGCTCCTTAGAGGGGGGGTAGTGTCACAGTGTCTAATTAATCATTGCACTCAGCCAATTCCCCATTAGTATTGTCATTTCCCTGTGTATAAATACCCCGGTTGTTCTGTCATTGTTACGGAGTCCTTGTTTAATGTCATCCTGGTTTTTCGTGTTTCCTTGTCGTTGTTTATGTTTCTTGTTTTTGGACTGCTTACCTGGATTGTGACCTTTGCCTGGCTGATTATGATATTTGGATTATCCCAATAAAACACTGCAATTGGATCTACCTCTTTGTGTGCGTGTCGTGGCAGATCGGTGTTATACCTGCAGATGTTTACACTTAATGACGTGCGTAGGCGCTCTGAGATGTTTACTACATCAGCACACCTTTTATATGTTTTGTGTTTGAGTTAATTTATATAGTAATGTAGGCAGTGTAATGGTTTCCAGTAGTTATTAATCTCTTTACTAGTTGATTTACGTCAATCGTTGTGATATTTTTATACTCATTTTTGTATTTGTTTATTTTGTTACAGAATCACACAATATTTATGCATGATTAATAAATAAGATATGGAGTAGTTACTGGACGGAGACATTGCTGTCCTGACCCGCAACTCATAGCCATCAGTTTATCTGAACTAGTCAGACAGAAAGAGAAAATTACAGTAGTGTTTGTTTGTTCTTGTCAACTGTGTCAACAGCCTTAAAAGTTAGTATTTCCATTTTATATACATATCTGGGGGTACAGCTGAGAAAAATAAAGAAATAAAACCCTGATGTGGTGCATTACTCACCTGAGGAGAACAACAACAGCCAGTGGCTTTACAGGCAAATGCTGACAGACAGATGGAGATGATAAACTCAAGCAAGGCGAATAACAGCAACACACCCCTGATTCCCCCGAAGAGAGTCTGAGAGAAAATATAACATTAATACAAATGATCATACCAAAATCAATCATAATTACTACTCACAGTGCTCAGCAGTCCAGAATCGACCATCTTTGAGGTTCATATGAAGAGTTTGGCTCCAAAACACTATAAATTAATTTTGATTTATTTCAGTAAAAATGTGTTTTCTTTACCAAGAAAGTGGCCAGATGAAAACCACCATTTTCTGTTTCAAACTTTCACATATCATCTTTAGATTATAATAATATTAAAAATTCAATTGTGATTTTCAAATATTTATTATAAAAAAAAAAAAAAAATGTTTTTTTTTCTAAAATGAAATCTATGATGTTTGTTTGTTTGTTTTTAAATGCAATAAATCCATTGAATCAATATGACAGTTATTTTTCATATTGAAACTGTTAAAGATACACAAAACATAGTAAGTTGATCCACATACGACAGCCTCTGAACTTGGTCAAAACTAATCTACATACAGACACTGGACTAAAAATACATTCATCAGTCATCGCTCCCAACATGAATTCAACGGATCATCTTGTTAATGCTATAAATTAATTACAACAATAAAAGTAAATTTCATCATGAACAAGAACATGAACAACATCACATTAAACTACAGAAATTCCAAAATGACATTTCCCTTACATTCAACTTGCAAAAGTGTATTCATCTTTGCCATGTTACATTCATTTAGTTGACTAGTGCTATGTGCTGTATTAACAAAAACATAAATGCATTAATAAAAACACTAACACTGACAAGCTATGCAATATCGCATTCATAATTGGATGCGATTCATTTAATGAGCGCGATAATGCTTAGCTTGATCCACGACTATGTGTATTAAATGCCGCTCCATCTGAAAGCATGAAATGGAGATTTATCACAGAATCGGATTTACTGACGAGAAGCGCATGACAATCACATGCAATTTATCATGCAGCCCTTGTTTGTTGATCACAAAGTACAAAGTAGATGAGGAAAACTAGGATGCCGGGTGTATTCAGAGCACTGCCATTACTGTCTAGAGTAGGTGGAATGGTGCGCTATGATTGGTTGAGCGGATATATCGCATTCTGTAGAGAAAGGAGACTGGCTTTTCTCAAAAAAAAAAGGGAGAAAACATGACAAAATAACTCGGCGGATATCGCATTTTGCGTAAAATTAAAAATGTACTTTTCAATACCGACCAGATACAATACTGATTTTGGAGGAAACTCAACTCGCGTTTTGGAACCAAACTCTTCATACATTAATATAACATAAGAGGGCCAGATTTACTGAACAGGGCAAATTAACGTGAGAGCGCAATCCCATAGAAGCAATGGTGAGAGTAGAAAGTTCATTAAAGAACATAGAAACAACATCTTGTTTCCTTAATGACAAAAGAAAAAGAGAAGGGGTTTAAGAAATGCTTTTTTGGGAATTAAATTATGGCACAAATACTGGTGCAAACCTTAAATCGTAGTGTGTGATTTATTTAAATACTCTTCTCTTGTCAAGTTTGTGTTTAAAAGGAAAACTCTTACAAATGGAAATACAAAAAGGTCACCCCCTAAATAACTGTGCTTATCATTGCTGATGTTTCGCTGCATGTCTTTAGTTTTTAACTCAGAAAGAGGGTTTGCGCTGACGAGCTGTTAGTAAATCTGGCTCTTATAGGTCAAACTGGGCTGAGTTTACAATTAACGTATAATTTCAACTCCTTCTTGCGTTGTAAATGATCTATAAACTACTGGTGAAATGGCAGATAAAAAGAGTGAACAGATGAGTGCAGATTAAGGCTTGTGTACAGCTGAACACACAGTGATATTACTGTAATTACTACATAAATAAATATGAATATAAAAGTTAATGACATACCTCATAATTGTCTATGTAGGAACAGTCATAATGATAGCAGTAAATGTATGGCCCTATAACCAAATCCAGAGAAATTAAAATAATGGCAATGCCGGCGGTTATAGTACTGAAAATGTTCATTCCAAGTGAAGCATTCACCTATAGGGAGAAAACAAAACATAAAACAGATTAATAAATTAGCAAGAACTTTAAAGCTATGTCATAGATGGAAAATTATATAGAGTGATAAAAATACACTACTTGACGTAAAAGAATAAATAAATTAATAATAGCCTCCAGCAGCAATCATCATGACCAGAGCATGTGAGCGAAGCGGAGCGGTTTTCCGCTCTATGGACGTGCGCTCCACTCAGTCGCTCAACCGCCCAAGCAAGCGCTCCGTTAATATTCTGCTCACGCTCGCCGTAAACCAATTCCCACTCAGATCACGCTCCGACATAACATTTCTCTAGTAGGGCCTATTTGTTTTCTGTTTGTACCGAAACTGTCTAAAATTATGCATGCTGATAAATAGCAATTATCATGTTTCAAAACGAAATTCTTACATTCTTAATTTTATTAATTGTATTTATTAAAATGTATTCAATATATTAATATAATCTTAGCAAACACAGCCTAGCTAAAATGCAAAAAATGAAGAAGTGTATTTTTGTATTTTCGTTCACTTTATTTCCATGAAAATAGCTGCTGTTGTTGTGCGATAGAACATTCAAAACAGGCTCATTAAAACACAAACGCACACACACATGAGATGAAATGTGCGATCTTTACAAAATACACCTGGATTATAAAGCCTGTGAAAAGCACACACAAGATAACATGCACTAGGATTTTGAACTGGGTTGAGCGAGCGCCGCTGAGCGTATTGAGCGAGTGGAGCGGAATCTTCAGAAAGGCTCTCAGTGCTCTTAAGGAAATATTACCGCTCCGCTCACATGCTCTGATCATGACTTTACAGTCCAGTCAATCTTCACTGAATTGTTTAGCTTATAACAAATATACTGTTTAAGGTACAACTGGAAATCCTGCCTCTTACTGTTAGTAAAAAAAAAAAAAAAAAAAAAAAAAAACTGCTTAGTGTAATTATTTACTGTCTAAGATACAGTGTGTGATCATGAGATATGTGGTGTATGTAAAGTTTTGATGAATCACATATCGTAGGATGTGGAGTGTGAAGGTGTGGCGTTATCATTTGCAGCTTAAAATTGTCTACACTTTATAAACTCAAAGCCCTCAGGTTTGCAAAGGTAGAAACCAATTAAAAAATAAAAGATTTAGGAAGAAATATGGGACTGTTCTGCACCATGTACAAAAAATATTTAAGAAATGTTGTTATTGCATTGACCCTACCCAGAAGAAAAATAGGAAGCATTCTCCAAAACTTGACCATGGGTTTCAGCTTAGACAACATGGGACTTAATATTGGCCTTAAATAAACTGGAAAAAAAATTGTCACCTCAATTCCTAGTTTGTGTTTATGCTTAACAATTCTTGCACACGGACTAGAGTACAACAACTTAATCCACAGAATGAAATAGTTTCCAAGATTAATAATAATAATACACTTTATTTATAACACACTTTATATTTGAGCAGAATCCAAAAGTGCTACAGATTAAAACAAAAAAGAAATGTTAGGAATCAATCAAAGGCTCTGTGCTGTGTACATACCAAACACAAACTGGAGGGTGAATTAATTTTATTTTCGGCAGCAATGCAGAGTGAGCCTGCGGTAATGTACTGAGAAGAGAGAGAAAGACCAAAAATTAGGCTTGCGCTGGAACATTATGTAACTTGTATTGAAAGACAGAACACTTATTTGTATGACTGTTTCTTACGATGACAGATCCCCAGTAAGGAAGTCCACTATAGACAAAGATAAGTTCTGCATAAACTGTAGACACAATGCCTAACAGGAGAGTCAGCAGACCGATCATTATCTGGACCGTCTGTGAGGGACAAAAAGAATTCAGAAAGTGTGAGAAGGACAAGAGAGTCTTTCATGAAGGGAAACACTATAATATATACAATATAAATTTATAGCATCTGTAGTTATGGATTTATGATTGTACTAGAAAAATATCACAAAAATATTCTGCAAGTACTTGCGGATGTGTAAGATTGGATTACTTCACATTTTTTGATAGTTTGCAACTCCTAAAACATTGTTCTCTGTGACTGAAACACTGTAAAGTTGAATGTTTTGGGTTTACGAGACATCTCTCACCCCAAGGGCTTTCGGCTGGCCTTTCAGAAATGCCTGAAGTCCATGAAGAGGTGAAACTCCCGCCACCTGTTGTACATAAACAGGAGCATTTGTCGTAACAGGTGTTGGTTGTGTTGGCGGTTGCATCTGGATGACGAGCGTTGAAGAGTTCATGGGTATGACAGTGCTGGACATTCTGGTTTCTGAATCTCCAACTGACCTGTACAAAATCAGAAACAGAAGGAGCTAATCTAATGTGAAGAGGAAGACTGTTCCAGCGTCTCGGACCTGCAGTTGCAAAAGCACGATCACCTCATTTTTTAAGTCTAGATCTCGGCACGATGAGCAGACAGATACAGATGGAGCAGGTTTGATAGGTATTAAGGGACCAAATTATTGAGGGCTTCATAAACATATTAGAATTTTAAAAATAAATTCTATATTTGATGGGTAACCATTGCAGTGCATATGAAATAGGAGTTACCGGCTCATACTTGCGGGACCCAGAGTGTAGTCTAGCAGCTGCGTTTTGCACTAGCTGTAGACAGGAGAGGGAAGACTGAGAAGCCCCACAATAAATTGAATTACAGTTATCTAAACATATTTGTATGTTTGTTAAAAATGGAAGCCAGAGGCAGCATTTACTGGGTCAACAGAACCGGCCCTAGGATTGATCCCTGTGGAACTCCACAATTAAGAGGTATACTAAAGGAGGTCTGTAGACCAATATTAACACTTCTATAATGTTCTAAATAATGTTCAGTTTCTTGCACAGAACTATCGTTTAGCTTGTTAAGACCTCAATTTATCATCAGGAGCCACAGCTATTAAAGGGGTCATATGATGCTGCTATTTTTGTGTATTGGGTGTAATGAAATGTTTATGTGGTTTAAGGTTAAAAAACACATTATTTTCCACATACTGTACATTATTGTTTCTCCTCTATATTCCGCCTTCTGAAACGCGGTTCCATTTTTACAAGGCTTATCGCTCTGAAAAGAGAGGTGTGCTGTGATTGGCCAGCTATCCAGTGCATTGTGATTGGCCGAATGCCTCAAGCATGAGACGGAAATGTTACGCCTCTTAACATACTGTAACACCCTGTCCGCAAAAAAAAAAAAACCCAATATAAAACGACATGGCAGTGGCGGAAACAACAAGAATAAAAGGTACGCCTTCTTTCTTTGCGTGAACATCTGGGCGGCGTTATGAAAATCTTCCCATATACTGACGTAGAGATGTGGGGGCGTGTTAGAACGAGTCGTTTCAGGGGAGCATGGACGAGTCTCAACTTTTATAAAGAATTTCTCTTTGGATTTGAGACTTTAGTCTTTGCAACTTCACAGATGTTCTTTATTCACCAAGAGCTTGTAACAGAGAAAGGAAAATTTGAAATCGCATCATATGACCCCCTTTATACTTGTGTTGCTTTTTTGACTCTCAAATCGACAGTATCCATTGATTTCCATTTAAGAAGCACCAAGGACCATGATTTCAACTAAAAATCTTTTTTAGGCCTACTGTTCTACTGAAAACAGAAACCTCAGATGGCCTGAGGGCGAGTATATTAACAGCTAAATTTCATTTCAGGGTGAACTATCCCTTTAAGGGCGCTGCGCTTAGACATTTTTCCTGCCTGGGACAGTCTTGCACACTTACTTCCTGTCATGTGCACATGTTCTATATTTGGAGACTATAGACAGTCCCTCGATCATGACAAGCTGGCGAGCCATTATCTAGCAACTCCTGCTTCAACTTTGCCATGTGAGAGACTATTTTCACTTGCAGGACACACAGTGCACTAGAAGAGGGCTGCTCTGGCACCTCACAATGTTAACAACCTTGTATGCCTTAGCAACTGGTTAAATGCTGACTAGAAAAATAGTCTTCTTTGTGTTCTGTTTAAGCTTGGCAATAAGGAAATTGAAACTGATTAGAGACTGAAACATACATATGAAATAAACATGCTAAAATCAATAGTGTATGTTTAATTTCACTACAAGTGTGCGTTTAATCACAGTTAATAACACAAAAAGGTTGTGATTAATCATAATTAAATAATTTAACCTATTGATAGCCCTAGTTTTTTATGTTTTGTCATAATTATACTTGTTACATCAGGCTTTTATGAGCATTTTATTTTTTAAATTCATGTATCAAAAATGATACAGCAGGCTTTATTAAGTTAAAAGGACAACACTTCAGTTTCTGAAAGGTCATTCAATACCGTGATAAAAGCTTCAACAGTTATTTTCATATGAAAATTGCTTTCCATCGAATCATAAAATTACTACCAGAGCACAAAACAAAAGTTATTATCAAAGTTCTCTTTCTATAAATTACACAACCCAGTGGTTCTTGAGGTCAGAAAAGTAATAAAAATGGTAGGTTGCTGTCTGTGATATATTTTCATTTCAAAACAACACAAGAAATGCCACAACTATACTCCTATCCACTAGGGCTGCACGGTTATGACAAAAATCATAATTGTCGATTATTCCCTTTAAATTGTAATTGTGATTGTTAATTACAGGTGTGTGTTCAAAAAAAATAGCAGTGTGGCATTCAATCACTGAGGTCATCAATTTTGTGAAGAAACAGGTGTGAATCAGGTGGCCCCTATTTAAGGATGAAGCCAACACTTGTTAAACATGCATTTGAAAGCTGAGGAAAATGGGTCGTTGCCTATTTTGATTTTCTTTCCACCACACCAGAGGATCTGTCTCAGCATTAATGGAAGACTCGGGCTCCTGAACATAAGTTGCGATTTCTGTGAGCACCCTTTCTGGAACAGTCAGTGTTGAAGCAGCGCCTGTTTTTCTTTTTAATAAACTTGCTAGTGTTTTCCTCCTCGGCGCTTTCATCCTTATTTCCTCCTTCCTGTTCTGTCACGGGTTGCGCTGACTGTTCTCTCCTACCCAAAAGGACCGCTTCTTCCTCAATTATCCTCCTAGTCTCATCAACATTTGGATCGTACCTACCCCGGTAGCGCGGGTCCAGGAAAGTCGCCTTGCGCATAAGCTCCTTGCTTTCTTCAGGCAGCGCTTCATATTTCTCATCTAAAATAGCTATGATGCCGGCTTTTAGGCTGGCTGTCAGTTGTCCATCCTCATTTGATG